>NW_006239487.1:50864-66609 GCF_000226075.1 Solanum tuberosum
AATGCAACCCCGTCAATTTTTCTTTTTAAAAAAGAAGAGTTGTTGAAAAATATTTTGAATTTAAAAAAAAATCATATTTACGCCACCCTCCCTTCCCCCCTTCCCCCACTAAGGTCATCCTTCGTCAATTTTCTTTTAAAATTATTGTTTTAGAAAAATATTTCAATTTTAAAAAAATGTCATTTTAACGCCACCGCATCCCCTCCGACCCATGCCACCCTGTTAATTTTTTTTTAAAAAAAATGTTTTTGAAAAATATATCAAAAAATTTCATAATTTTCAGTTTTTATGTCACCTTAACCCCTACCCCCCAGCCGCCATCACCCCAGCCTCGTCAATTTTTTTTATAAAAAATACTTTTGAAAAATATATCATTTTTTACGAAATCCCTTCCCCTGTCACGCCCCGAGGCTACCCCCTGAACGCGAACACAAGACCTAGGATCACGAGTGACCCCAAGCTAACCCTGCTGGCATAATCATAAGCATACTAAAGATAAACTGAAGCAATAAAACTGTACGGAAGCTAAATCATATGAAAATCTGAAATGATGGGTAATACGCATACACTAAATCTAAATATAAGAAAACTGAGAGTTTGAATACAAATGAAAGGTCAAACTCTAACACTAAAGCTGAAACTAACTATGTCTGAAATAAAGCCTCTACTGACTAGAAATGCTGGGACATGCCCCGGCTAGATCTAGCAACACTGAAACTAAAGCTAAAAGCAAGAAAGATAATCATGTCACTAGTCCTAGAAGAATGAGGACTCACCAATCTAATGCTACTGAACTGAAGATCAGGAACCGATCTATGTGTGATCTGACCGCTGAGGACTTGAACCTACTTCATAAGAAGATGTAGCGTAGAGTATGGGTCAATACTTGAAAGGTATTGAGCATGTAGGATAGAATAAAGCTGAATAATAACATAACTAAACAAGCAATAAAGCAATGGTATAATTTGAACATGATAAGGATACTGAAAGTATTGCACATGACTAAACTTAATGCATGCAATGACCAAGTTTATAACATGCTGAGACTGAATACTGAGCTATACTGATAACATGGTCAATGTAATAGAATCTAACTGATCTATAAGGGAGCTACTAATAACCGACATAAACCACATGAGCTAAATGTGGAGTCCGATGTATATGCCCCATCGAGAGGACCCAATATACCCTGCCATAGGTATAGAGGCATGCTGGCGTGATCACTAAAATGATGCCCACAGAGGGGACTTACAACTTACGGGGCACATAGTTTTGGGACTTGAGGGTGACTAACCCTAGTCCACTTGGTATTAAGCTTCCCATATGATTAAGTAATTAACACTTTATGACTGAAATGTTGTAATAATGGATAGCTCAAAATACTGACATGCAAAATGAGAATGCAACATTAATATACTGGTAATAAAACATTCGAAAACTAAGGCATGTTAATGTGTATAACTGAATTAAATGACCTAGCATATGTAATTCATGAACTAAAAGAACTACATCTCTAGGGTTATGAGTCTATGCATGAATCTGGGCACAAACAATACTACAACATGATAATATGATTTGGATCATTCTACGAGCTAAAAATCCAATAATTCTAACATTCAAGAAACCCTAGGTCTAGATAATAGTAAGGGAATCAAGACATTGACTGAAATCTAGGGACCTAATGGGTGAAAGGAACCCACTAGTGAAATCCCACATACCTGGTGACGAATTCCATGATGAAATCTTTCGATTTTGGGGCTAAACCCGAAGGAAACTTGATGCGTTCTTAAACTAGTGTTGCTCGACCCCTTTCTCCTCTTACGCTCTAATTTTTCTAAGTTTTGATGAATGATCTGACTTAGGCAAGTTCTAGTTGTGTTTCTAGGCTAAAACTGATCGAAACCACGTAGTTTAGGTGTCCAACGAATAGGGGTAAAACCGAAATAACCCTACTTAAATATCTGGCAGGGATGACCACGACCACTTTCACGGACTATGAAAGGGACCACTGACCGTGGGACCGGTCGTGGTCCTTGGACAGTGACTACTGGTTCTGGGGTCTTGTCCACGAGCCCCTACCACGGCCTGTGAGGAGGACAATGGACCGTGAAGGTCCCTGGGTCCTCACTTGGGCTGATGTCTGGAGGCTCAGGTCTGGGGTCTACTGGTTGGCTTTCACGGACGCCCCCACGACCTATCGTCAGGACCACGAACCGTGAAGGTCCTCATGGTCCTCACTTAGGTGTGGGGGGTCTAAGGTCTAGGCTTGGTGGCCTACTGGTTCAGCCTCTACGGACGCCACCATGGTCCGTCGTCAAGACCACGACCCATGAAGGGTCCAGTGGTCTGACGTTTGGGCCTGGTGGAGTCTAACTCACCACCACGGGTAGGTCAACAGACCGTGGACCCTGTCACGGTCCGTGAACCCTGCCCGTGGTTAACTGTTCAGGTAAATTTTCTATAATTTTTTTCTTGGTCTGGTTTTCGAGGTGTTACATCCCCCAACCACCACCCCTCGTCAAAACACTTTTTTAAAAACAATAATTTGAAAAATAATTGAAGTTCTTAAAATTTCTTTTTTTTACACCACTAGGTTAGAATTTATTTTTCTAAAGAGTATTTTCTAGTCTCAAGCCAAAAATAAAATATATTTAAAATAAAATATTTTTCATTCACCAACCAAACATTAAAAAATATTTTCCAAAAAATATTTTGAACTCACCAACTAAACATGAGAATATAAGTTAGAAATCCACTTGTTTTCCAAGATCGACGGATCGCCGAACAGCCATGATACCGCCTAAAGTTACAGAATGTCGAAGCTAAACTCAGCGTAATTTCGGCGAGCAGCAAATCCAACTGGCGTGTCGCCGATCTATTTGGCGAAGGACAATCAGGTCGCTAAAGATTGCTGAAGAAGATCTAAACACATGCTGATGGGCGAGATAATAGGAAAAAGGCAATTTGTGGAAGTGTTCGGCGATCCCGATCTAGATCGCCTAGAGTTACAGTAGCTGAACCAAGAAATAGTGCAAAATGAAGGCAAGATAAAGAACAATTGGCTCGCCGACTTATTGGCGACACCCGACTAACCTCGCCGAATGGTCTGTAACAGTCACACATTAGACTTATTTAAGTTGATTTTTGGAAAGGAGAAGGGGTATTCAGAAATCAGGGAACAAACAAATTAGAGAGAGGCTACCACCAAAGGCTCTTGAGAGTGATTTTTATCTAAATGTTCTTAGAGATTTTGTAATCAAGAAGATTTTTAGCTGATTTCTTCATAAAAATTCTAATTTCTGTATTCACTTATGGGAAGAAGGATGGATGTTAATTTTTCTACTTTTGATATGTGTAGCTAAAACCCTTCTTGTGGGGTTTTGACTAAGAAGCCAATTGTTGAGTTTTGCTAAGTGGGTATTGTTGAAATGCAAATAGGAAGGTTAATTTGAAGTGGGTCTGACTTGTTACTACGTTTTGAAGTTGTTTAGTGTAATTGATTCCGCATTGTGAGCTTGCTCGAGAGAGAAGCACAGAACCAAGGTAGCAATCTTAGCATCCTTAGTAGTGGGTTACCCGGATTTCAGCTCGAGAGAGTGAAATACGAAATATATCCTTTGTATTTAGCTCAAGAGAGTGGATTTGATGAGGACAAAGGGTTGGGCATCTTTCGATCAGTGATGAAGTTTGAGAGAATTCATCATAAAAAAAGGTAATTGTTCGAGAGAAAGTTATCTTATATATGGCTCGACCTACCCACAACAAAATAACCTACTATTAGTATCAACATTCACCCTCTAAAGTAAAATTCGACAATTGGCTGGTCAATTCCCCAAGTTCTACTCTAGTATTTGTTTAATTATTTGTGAAGTTGGATTGAAATTTGCTAGATATAACTATAACATTGAAGAGATTGTGTCACAGTTTCATTTTTGAATTTGAAGGAAAAACTACTCCCTTGGGACTCGACCCCAACCATTGGTTGGGTTTTATTACTATTAAACGATCGATGATGCTTAGTATTGGATGAAGTATCTTTGATAGCGTTTATCAGTTACAATTGTTTAAGTTTCTTCCAAGAAAAGGGTAAGGCTCAAGAGGGTTCAAGCAAGGTTCACACATCTTACAAGGTTGGCCACAAAAGAGGTATATTGTCAAATTCTTTTCACTCTTCAAAATTGTTGCCTAAGATCATTTCAAGTGCTCGCATCACTTAATAAACCGGACCAACGAGGCAAATTCTAGGTGTTATCACACACAATGTTCAAAGTAATCTCATCACACAAGGCATTGATACCAATATCAAACAAGCCTTCACACTTTCTAGCTAGCGTGCAATGTTCATCACAAGAGACTCATTCGACAACCGGCTAGTCACAATGAGATGCTAAAAGTTCACATATTGCCTATGTAACTTCATTTGCCTCATCGTAGCCGTACATTCATTTTGTTCAATTAAGAGCACTACTCAAGTCATCGGTATTGATCACAACCGATACTCCAATTTGCACAAGAACAACCACAATCACACACAAAAAAGGTGGCAAAATTTTAAAATTTGGTTCAAAATCATTAGCATTCAAAACAATAGGCCACAAGCTAAAAACATCCACAAGATCAACATCAAAGCATATATATATCCACAAAATCAGCCCAATATTCACAAAACAAATCAAAATAACAAGAGGTAGGTATGGAAATACCTCATCCCACCCAACAGAAAGAAGCAATTGTCCTCAAATGCAACGAAAAACAAAACAAAGTTTAACAAAATAACAGAGAGAGAGGGGAAATATCATCTTGTCTTCTCAGTCACTCCATCTGTTGGGGCATCAGTGCCCGGGGTAACACTCTGAAGTTGGGCGGTGTAGCATCAGTTGTGGCTCCACTAGAACCTGCCGTAGAAGTATCCCTCAAAGAGGTCTGAACAACAGAATGTACTATAGCCTCCTCTAAATCAGTCAGTCCCTCAAACACAGTATCCTCCTGAACACCAAGTTGCCCCTCATATGTCTTAGCCTTGAACTCTGCAGCCGTATCATCAGCTCTAACCTCTTCTCCGATGGTAGCTGGAGGCATATCAGAACGAGCTGGAATCTCCGTGTTCAAATCAGCGGGGATCTCCACAGTCCCAAAAATAAGAGACCTATCAGTGGACTTCAACTGGTCCACATCCTTCCTCAACTCCGCAATCGCTACCTTTACGGCCGTCACCTCACGAGTAGCTCATTGACCTCTCTCACATACCTCTATTCTCGCCGTGAGGGCATCAATGGAATCTATGAGAGGTGTGAATTCATCAATGAGAGCTCTCTTAATCATCTTGGGAACCGCGGCCTCTAGCCTGGAGGCACGCACATCAGCAGAATGGGCTAGGTGCCACATCCATAGTACCATTGCCTGGGTGAGCGGAGGTCGGGATGCAACAATGCTAGCAGCAGATCTAGGAGGTGGGGGAGCAGCAGAAGAACTCTGAGTCACAGAGGGGGCAAAGCTAGAAATACCTGAAGCCCAGTGGCCGGAGTAGGCAATATTGTCTCTGCAGGTAATGTCTCAATATCAACCTCTAGGGATGTGTCCACCGGAGTTGCTCTCTTCCTATCAGCCTCGTCCCGTATGTACTCGGCCTCTATGCATCGGATGTCGGTGGAAGATGTGGGAGTAACCTCGACATCCCTCTTCTCATCACAAGGAACTCGAGCCCGATGACACAACTCTGTGATGAGTACTGGGATGGAAGGGACGTCTAATGTTGTTTGGCCCTCATGGCCATCTCCTGCTCACTGATTACCCCCAAATTGAGGCTTTTCCTGGCTATGATACTCCCGAGGCAGGCCGTCTTTAGGTGGTGGAGGATAGATTCATTTTGAGATGGCATGATCGAGTTGCTAATAAATCCAAACTAGTATCTCGCTGTCACATTTATATCCTTCTTATCTATAGGCGCTCCGGCCTCAATCCACCTCGGGGTGGTGTCAGAAATCAAGGGTGCCAGCCAACCCTTCAGGTCATCAAGAGTCTTCGTAGTAGTCAAACTCTAGTACTCAGGTCATCAAGAATTTTCGTAGTAGTCAAACTCTAGTACTCGTGCATGAAATTTGTAGCCCTATCCAGTACAACATTAATATCATCATTGCTGCATCTAACCTGCCTTCCTCGGACCATCACATACTCTACTGGACTGAAGGCAGTAGACTTCTTCTTCCCCTGAGGTACCAGATCACCGTACGCAGAGTAGAACTCCCGGGCCCAGGTGGGAATGTATGGGCCTCGGGGCCTGGTGAAGATCTCAAAATGGTAGAACCGGAGAGTATCCCACACAACTGGGTGTCTATCCACTACACCATCCGTGGACAATCACTTTTCTTCCAAAATGGTCCTCAATCCCTCGGCCTTTAATCAATTGAGTAACCGGGGAGGAGGACCCTGAACTGGTGGTGCTAGAACCACCGTCTCTATTAGACCTGGCGCTGAATCTGAAGCAGGAGATGTTGGCTCCGAGATCCTAGACGGATCATGACGAGCTTTGGAACGTAGCTCTGCTCGTCGGACCTGTAGTAACTGATCATCCTTATGCTCAAAGAATGAAGCCTGAGAATCAAATGACTCTCCTGCACTACCAGAGTTATGTTCCGATGCCTCAGCTACGGGCTCCTTGCCCTTGCCCTTACATCCCTTCGGAGGTAACTTCTTGCTTTTTGCAATGGAAACACCTGCTTCCTCATTGGTCACAATCCCTCGTACCCTTTTTTGGGGTGGCATGCCACTATCATCCAAGTTTGTTCTAGCCATAAATGCAAAATACATAGAAAAGTGTTAGAAATAGTTCAGAAAAATAAAGAAATTAAGTTGCAGAAAGACTCACCGACGAACCAGTTGGCGAGTCGCCGAGTCACTTAGGCTAGCCAGATCGGGCTCGCCGAAAGTACCAGTGCGAAAAATTTCCAAAATCAAGGCATGTCAGCGATGTTTAGGCCCATTGTGAATTGCCGACACCAATCGGCAAGCTTGGAGTATCCCGCCGAAAATCACAGTTTATTTTAAGGGTTAGAGGCGTAGAAAGGGCGATCAAGAGAACCTTTCGGCGAGCTCAAGCAGCCCGCTAAAAGTTGAAAAATAACTTAGCCAAAATATGAAATTAAGGGCGATCAAAGGGGGACTTAGGCGACCGCTGAACCATTCGACGAGCTCGACGCAGCTCGCCAAACGGCCCAATGTGCCATTTTTCAACCCCATTTCCCAAAATCATCCCCGCAGCCCCCGAATTCAAAATCCAACACAAATATCATGCAATTATAGGTAGACCCATACAACCCATACCCTCGGGGTACTCAGACTTCCCCCGATTTGGCCAAAACTGGCAATTTGACAACTTTTGCCCTTAAGAATGACGTCAAATGCTCCATCATTGGGCATATTACTTCATTTGGAATAATTTCGGGTTACTTAGACTTCACCCAACTAGACCCAACACAAATAAACCGCAACCCAACAATTAAAACCAATTTTAACAAACAAGACAGAGGAATCGATCATTTTTAAGCATTTAGGCACGCATTTCAAATAAAAGGGGCAAACCATCACAATACACATAATTTAAGCAATTACCAAACATCAAACAACAACTTATTTACTTGTTGCATTCGAGCTCAACCACAAAATTAAAGTGTGGGGTTCAAAAAACCAACCTGAATGCCAAATTTTCAAGTTTGAATAGCTAGGCGGCAAAGATTTCCAATTCTGAGCTCGAGATCACAAAAATGCGGGCAAAAAAATATATGCAAGATTTAAAGTGCGGGTGAGAATGTACGAGAGTAAGAAATAAGAGAAATTGATGGATTTTGAAATTTTAAATTGTTTGGCCTTTAAAACCTTTCAGTTCGTGGCACCATTGGCGGAGTAAGTCGTGCTCGCCGACCCACTCAGCAATGCGCCGAGTGGTACTTTACCTCGCCAAGTTTACAGGACCTCCAGCAAATTTGGGGGTTCAAACAGCGGACAAAGTCGGGCTCACCGACCTGTTCGGTGAGTCGCCCATTAAACGTTTAGTCCGTCGAGTTTTACAGAGCCCCCCTTCAAGCTTGGTGGTTCCAACGACGATCCATTCAAGGCTTGCCGACCTGTACGGCGGGTCGCCGCATGGACTTTTTGCTCGCCAAACTAACCATTTTCCAACACTTTTCACCTTTCAACCTGCACAATCAACACCCGTTATTCAAAATCAAAAACTAAAGCATTAAGAACTTGGGGTGCCTCCCAAGAAGCGCCTTAGTTAACGTCATGGCACGACGAGGATACCAAATCAAGCTTCATTTTTGGGGTTTGCCATTGTGTCACTAGGCAACCCCCCTTGTTGTTTTGGATTCAAATGCGAAGAAATTTGACCCATTTGGGTCTCCAACTGTTTAATAGAGACTGAGTGGGAGGTCATCGTCTGATTGAGAGTTGAGACATCCTCTTTCATCTCTTTCAACACTTTGTCTGACCCTTCGACTTTGTTGAGAATGTGTGAGAGCATATCTTCTGTGCGGCCACCTTCAGATTCCTTTGACTTTTGACGCTCATGGGGAGGGATATACCTATCTTTGTCACCATCTCTGTCCTTCCAAGTGGCGTTACGATCACTCCACTCTCTGTCACGGTCTCTCCAGCCCTCATTTCTATTTAAACCTTGATTTCCACCGGGTCTGGGGTAGTTTGCACGATAACCTCCTCATTGATTAGCTAGGAAGTTCATTTCCTCATTGTACATCGCTTCAAATTGTGTTTCATCGGGGTTTAATCCACCAACACCCACAACATTAACACTCTTTGTACCAACACCCATGATATATTTAACCAAGATATCCAACTGGGTCATTATTGTAGCCATGTTTTTGTCTTTCTCTTGATCCTTTTCGATATGCTATTTTGTCATTCCAAAATTGAGAGGAGAGACTTGATCTTCATGAGTATACCATGCCCTATTAATCTTGGTCATGCAATCAAGGAGTTGAGACGCTACTTCATAGGGTTATTGCATTATATCACCGGGAAAAAGTTGATCAGCAACTCCTTTGTTCACCGAGTCGAGGCTCCTATAGAAGTATTGCAGCAACACATTATTTGGAAGTCCATAAGTTGGGAATTGCAGCAACAACTTCTTAAACCTCAAGCACGTCTCATGGATTGGCTCACCTTCAAAGCGTTTAAAACCTTGGATGCTATCTCTGAGTATCATCATCTTCGATGGGGGAAGAATCTCACTTGGAACACTATGATCAGCTCATCCTAAGAGGTGATGGAGTCCCTTGTTAACTCAGATTACCATTTGGAAGCTTCACCCATCAAAGAGTATGGGAATAACCTGAGACAGATTGATTCTTGTGATATGTTCTTAAATGAGAACGGACCACAAACATCCACGAAGTTTTGAATATGCTCATGGGGATCCTCATGAGCCATCCCCCCAAATAATACCTTCAATTGTAGGAGCTAAAGTATTGTGCTAGTGATGTGAAAAATAATGTTTCCTTCCGTCGGAGGTAGATGAATGACACCAACACCACCCAATTGGATTGGGTCATTAACATTTGGGTCATTTACATCATTGAGGTTCCCAATATCATCTTAGTGGCCCACTTGGCTACCATTACTCCCATTTATGCTCATCTCCTCCTCTATTTAACACAAGCAACACAAAACCAAAAACTAAAATAAGTAGATTCAACTACAACAAAAAAGATCACAATTTAAATTCACTAAAAGAATTTTAAACAACACCACTCCCCGGCAGCGGCGCCATTTTGATGGAATTAACGTTTCAAATACACTTCATCCAATTCTAAGTGCAAACGATCATAAAGCAATATAAAACCCAACAAATGAGTTGGGGTTGAACCCACAGGGAGCGGTACATGTTCAAATTCAATCAAGAAGTACAAATGTGATCTACCTAGCTATCAAAATAAATATTATCTAAAAAGACATGAAATAAATTAAAAGGGTTGACACGAATGTCAGATGGGGGAGCTTTGTTTGCAATGATCAACTACAAAATAGTCACACAAAACTGAAATAACAATACAAAGAGGAATTCTCGGGATGTGATCAATAATAGGCGAATTTCACTATATGGGTAATTGTAATTACAAATTCATAGCTAAATATCAGTGGGTAGGCTAGACTATGAGTAAAATAGCTTTCTCTCGAACAACTATTCTGCTTCAAGGAATTTCTTTCAAACATCAACAAGCATAGCAATTAAGAACAACCCAAACCTTAATTCATCCACTCTCTCAAGCTAGATGGGTAGGATTGGGTTTAGAATTCACTCTCTCGAGCTGAACCCATATCAACCCAATACCTACAAACTATTAATCAAAAGCTTTAGCCCCAAAACTTCTCTCTCGAGCAAGCTAAGAATATAAGATTAAAATTGCATTTGCAACTACAATTCATAAATTAAACCATTAAATTAAACCCACTTCAATATAGCATTTAAATTAGTAATTAACAATACCCATAAGTTAATTCAACTCATAATCACATGATCATATCCCAAGAATTGGGTTTTTAGCCAAACATCATAAAAAGGTAAAAACGGTTACCAAATCGATTATCTATCAACTGGGTAAGAGTATTCAAGCCTTTACAATGCTCAAAATTGAAGAAAATTAGTAACGCACTTGCAAAATCTCCAAAAGCTTTCAAGTCTACTAAGAAACTATTCTAAGTGGTAGCAAGCTAAAATCTGGAAAAACGAGCACTCAATTAACAGTTCAAAATTCAATTTATAGTTGCCAAAAATTAGCCAAGAAGGGCCATCAGACGAGGTAAGTCGGGTTCGCCGAGTGGTTCGGCGAACCACCTTTTGCTCTCTTTTATCGTCTTTTTGCATAGACTCTGAGCATCCTCAAGTCCTGTAACTTTGGGCGATCACTCTTATCATCGCGGAACTGATCGGCGACACGTTGGCTGCCCCTTTCCTGTCACCGACTTGGTTTCTTCCCTCATGGCTAGCACAGTGGAACTTTAGGTGGTCTAAATAGCTACTTGGCGAGTCGCCAATTGCTCTTGGCGATCATCAGGCGTGCCTTACTCCACTTCTTCAGTTTGTTTTGTTCCTTTTTGCCTGTTAGTGTCCTTGCTTTGCTCCTCAATCCATATATCTGAAAATCAAGGCTTTAGCATCAGTTTATAGCATAAATTAAGCATTTGATAACACTAAAACTATCAAAACAAAGCCCTAAAAATCTAGGAATCATCGGGGGATGGTTTGGGGGTAGCGGTAAAAAGTATTTGAAAATTTAAAAAAATTAATTCTTTTGGTGTGGGGAGGGTTGGGTCGGGTAAGAAAAAAATATTGAAGAATGAAGTAGAGTTTTGGAAAATGTTTTCCTTAATTTTTGAAAGGAAGTCATTTTCATTAATTAAATTTTAGGAAAATGAGTTAATTTGGAAAACATTTTCCAAAATATGTAAGTCAACCAAACTTGGAAAATTGGAAAATATTTTCTTTATAAAAATTTAAAAATTATCCCATATTTTTATATTTTTAAAAATACCCATCATTTATAGTTTTGGACTAAATTTCATTCCTAGTTTGTTGTACACATTTATATAGCATATTTTATACAATTTTTATCCGAACTTGTTCTCCAAAGTTACTTCCAATTGCAAGTAGTAATAGTAGTTTTTTTTTTTTGTATAAAGTCAATGATATTTTCCTTTTGTTTTCTTCATCTTTTTCAAATTCATATTAATTATGTTTGTTCTCATCACTTTTCACTGAACATTTTCATTAAAAAATGATAATACAAACTTATGAGTATTTTAAATAATTTTTAAAACTTGTAGGTATAATTCATGTCTTAAAAAAAGATAAAATATTTCTCTCAAAATCTATGGTCAAAACGCATGGTGACACTTCACTCGAAAATATTTGTCAAAAATATTTAAAAATTTGTGGTCAAACGCTAGCTAAATAAAAAAGTCTTGATTTGTTATTCCATCAATGTCAAGTATGGATGTATTTTTGCAAATCCAACCTATAATGTATGCATCATTAAATAGCTAGCATATTCTAAACCCACTTTATAGTCATATACTCTCTCTCTCTGGCATTGCCTTCTTTTGATATACTTTCTCCTCCACCTCCAAATAAAATAGTTATGAAATTCTATTTGGCCAAAAGTATATTTTAAATAAACATATTTTAAAATTTTGATCAAACATACTCATTTTCAAACAAATAAAATAACTTTTTTTATAAAGCATATTTATCTAGTAAAACAAAACAAAAAAGTAAAAATGTCTTTAAATTAGATGTACCTTATTTTATTCAACAACTAATAAAATACATGGATTCAAATTTAAACTGTTGGAGAATTATTAAACAAACAGAAAATATACCTTTTTGCCCACCTTATCCTAACTTTTTAAATTTCCTTTTCTCTTAAATTAAAAATAAAAATAATTTTTAGATTTCATTTATTATTTGTCAAACTAACCGTTGTATACTCTCTCGCTCTCGGGATCTCCTCTCTCTCTTTCTCTTCCTCACAAATCTCACCATTTTCAAAAATTCTCAGTAAATTTTTGTTTGATTTCAAGGAATTTCTTCAGTAGATCTCTTTGATTAGCAGAGAAAAGAACTGTATTAGTTTCAATTTCAGATTCAGAAAAAGAGGAAAAACCCTAGCTAAGTGATTTTTGTGAGCAAGTGAAAAATATGAATCAGTATCATATATGTGAAGCTATTGGCCATGGAAAACACTCGGTAATTGTTTGTTTTTTCTCTGTTCTTCTTTTGTATGCGATTTTTGGTTAACAGTGTTCTTTAAGTTTTTTTTTTTTTTTTTTTGATTTTGTTTGTCTTTTTGCAGACTGTATATAAAGGAAGAAAGAAGAAGACAATAGAGTATTTTGTGATTTTAAGTGTGGATAAATCTCAGAAAAACAAGGTTCTTCATGAAGTAAGAAACCCCATGAAAAAAGGTTCTTTGTTTTTATATTTGAATTTTAATTGTAATTTGAGTTTGAGATTTAATTCATATAGAGTTTACTAGGGAAGTGGAATTAGATTGTTGAAATTTCGAATTTGATTTCACCTACAATAATAACAACAACGTACACAACATAATCTCATAAAGTGGGGTTTGGGGAGGGGGGTAGAGTGTACACCGACCTTATCTACCTTGGGAGGTTGAGAGATTAGACTATTTTCGATAGACCCTTAGCTGCATTTTCTTGCATGTGATGATATAATTGTGGAAGTGCCTGATTTATCCTCTTGATAATAGTGGTATCTGGGTCACCGTGTATGCATAGTACTGTTTGTTTAACTATCCTTACCTTGGGAGGTTGAGAGATTAGACTATTTTCGATAGACCCTTCGCTGCATTTTCTTGCATGTGATGATACAATTGTGGAAGTGCCTGATTTATCCTCTTGATAACAGTGGTATCTGGGCCACCGTATATTTTAGTGGATAGTACTGTTTGTTTAACTATGCACATCAAGGTTTAGGTAGATGAGAAGATATCACCTAGTGTTGTCTATTGTGAAATTTGAACCTTAGTTCCCAAACTGTTACTATCACTATTTGATTGCTAGGCCACCCTATTGGGAAGATGAGAATTTCAGATTTAATTGGGAATTTTTAATTGTAAACTTTTTTAGAGGAATAGACATAAAGGAAGAATGCTATGTAATAGGTATTTACAGGGTAATTATCCGTGAACCGTCCTCAGTATGGACTTTAGTATGGACTTTAGAAACCGTCTACTTACAACACGTTGTTGTGTAAGTTATATTCATTGACTTGCGGTAAAATTCTATTAGTGCCTGCTAATCGACAGTGCTTATGGATCGGCGTACTCAATTGTTTTAACATTATCTATAGTTCTTAGAAATTTGCCGAAGCAGCTGAACTACTTCAGAAGCTAAATGTATATGCTTTTGGAAAGTGTGGTCATAGAAAACAACTTTCCTCATCATATTTCTAGATGTTAAGGATTGTTGATGCTTGTGACTATTGTAGTTACGAGAATATTGGGAATTATATGAGTCATAGCATTCTTTCTGTTCCGTGGCATAAATTTGAAGTCCCGTGAACAAATAATCAAGAACCTAAACCTCTTTTCGTAAAATCTATTTCCTTCAGTTTCCTTTTTTGCATACTTATTCTTCTATTGACTACATTTGCCACAGGTCAAAATTCTTCATTCTCTAGATCATGCAGATGTGTTGAAGTTCCACTCCGGGTGAGATTTATCTTTTTCCTGTCTTCCATGTAACTCATTTCTTTTTCTTCAATTTCGTTTCTGTGGTGAAGATCCTTTTGGTGTTTAATAAAAAGATTTCTCTGACTTATTTTCTAATTCAACTGATCCATAGGTATGAAACATATGCACACCTGTGGTTGGTTTTAGAATATTGTAGGAAATCTCATGAGCTTGGCACTGGCAGGTATGCTATTTTATAAATACATTTCATTGTTCCAGTGGTATAACTGCTGTGTATATAGGATGCCTTATGCTGACATTATATACGAACATCCAAAATTTGTGACAACACCCTAATTCTTCTTGGTCCTTTTTTTTAGTAGATGCGTGGGATATTGAGGTTTCATGGTAAATATGTTGCATGCCTACATTGGGATTTCCCAAAGAGGCACTAAGGACATCGGTGTCATGTGCGATTACAACACTTTAATAGAGATGATTGTTTGTAGTTTCACAAATAAAGGTTCTCACTCTTTGGACTAACTTGTTTCTTGTGCCAGCAAAATGATGTGAAGAAATAGGTTTCTTTTTTTATTTGTATTTAAAGAGTAATCAAAATGACCACAGTTTACTGTAGTTGGTAATGTCACAACTTGCATCTGCATCTTACCTGTAATTTAGTTTTAAAACCACCTTGGAGATTTTTAACATCATTTAATCTCAAAGTTGAAGGATGGTAAGCTTCCCGAAGATTCAATACATCATCTTGCTTGTGGCCTTGTTAGAGCTCTTTTGTAAGGAACTTTAGCCTTCATTGTTCTTTGTAACACTTGTTCTTTTGGGCATGAATTACTTTTTTGGTGTTTTTTCTACTATACCAGATACTTGCATTCAAACATCATGTTGGATGAAAATGGAATCACGAAGGTATGGTGATCTTTATGCTGTGACATTTCCACATCATGACTCGTGCTTTTGACCAATTATATGATGTTGAAGTTCCATTTGTTTCCTGGCAGCTGTGTGATTTTGGATTAGCAAGAAAATTGAGTGATATATTAAAGACACCTTCCTCCCAGGTAGTTCACCTCTGTCTCCCCTTCTTTTTGCCCTAAAATGAACAAGTTAAATTTGATTCGTTAGCTGTTAAAATGTTCAATGCTACTTGTATTTTGAAAAGGAAGTAAGATTTTGAACCATCTTGAGTGATTTGCAGGCCATGTGTGGTGAGTTATTAAATAATGCCTTGTGTGTAGTTTTATCACCTAGCCATTCCTGAATAAATGCATGAAGTTGCCTGATGATGGATTGCTTGACGGCTTTCTTAAGTGCAAAATTGTCGTCTTTTTGGGAAGCGATGGTTTTGACTTAGTCGGTACTAAGAAGATAGTCATGCATGTGAATAGTGTTAAGCATACCTCTCTGTTTTAAAAAGGTTGAGCATGTTATGAATAATTTGTGACACTCTTACAACTCTTTTTTTGACTTTTGATTCGTTTGTGGTTAAAATGTTCAATGCTACTTGTATTTTGAAAAGG
>NW_006239487.1:66709-110174 GCF_000226075.1 Solanum tuberosum
TACTAAGAAGATAGTCATGCATGTGAATAGTGTTAAGAATACTACCTCTCTATTTTAAAAAGGTTGACCATGTTATGAATAATTTGTGACACTCTTACAACTCATTTTGTGACTTTTGATTCGTTTGCGGTTAAAATGTTCAATGCCACTTGTATTTTGTAAAGGAAGTAAGATTTTGAACCATCTTGATTGATTTGCAGGCCATGTGTGGTGAGTTGTTGAATAATGCCTCGTGTTTGCTTTTGTCACCTAGAACTTGCCCGGTTGGTCTTGAAATGTTTGTCTTGATTGAGTTTGGTTGGAGAAATGATCTTAGGCTTTCTTTGATGTTCTTGAACTACTTTGCCTAAAAATCCCACCTTTTCACTAAATATATCCTTAGTTGCCTCCTTTGAGCCTAATCCTTTTTATTGGCAACCATATTACAAGCCTTATCCTTTTTGAAAAAGTAACCCTCTTTTGAACCCTTCCCTCCTTGAACTTGAGGATGTGAAAGTTGAGGCTAAAAGCCTAAGTTGGGGGTGTTATGGGAAATTCATTGAAGGAATGCTTACCACATGAGGGCTTGATATAAAAAAAAGAAAAAAAAGAGAAAAGAGAAATTGAAGGATGGATGGAAAGTCTTAAAGAAAAAAAACTTTGAAAAAGAATGAAAGAAAATGAATAAATGAGACTTGAATCCTCCAAAAGTTGAAAATGGTTGCATGTGTGGCATCTAGAGTGGAAACAAGAAAAATGAAATATAGTGTGGAATGTGCATGGGTTTGAAAAGTGAAGAAAAGTGGAGAAAGTTGGAAATGATGAGTTGTTGTGTATCGTTCAAGGAGGGTGTAGTCACTTATATCTAAATAACATCCTCACCTTCCCCAAGCCTACATTACAAGCTTAACAAAGTCCTTTGAGATTTCTAACCAAATGGAGTTGAGTCAATGTTGATTGAAAATATGGGCAAGCCTATGGTGTGACATTTGTGTGCATGAGATGATTCTTTGTGAGTGTGAGTGTTGCATCTTGTCCCTTGTCTTGTTTATATGTGTGTGGGTTTGGGTCACTTCTTTCTTGTAAGGGCATGTAAGTTGAAAAGTGGTGATTTTGAAATTCCTAATTGAGTCAAGTGAGCATGTCCAAGAGTTAATGAATTGAGTCATTTCTTGAGTTTGAGTTGATGTCACTTATATGATTCTTGATTTTTAAAACTGTTTCATAAGAATGAGAGGATTTCTTTTGTGAAAAGTTTGCATGTGGAATATTTGCTAGTACCAGTTAAAGCCATTACCTTTGTGCTTAATTGAGAGAGGGAAATTATGATTCTTGATTTTTAAAACTGTTTCATAAGAATGAGAGGATTTCTTTTGTGAAAAGTTTGCATGTGGAATATTTGCTAGTACCAGTTAAAGCCATTACCTTTGTGCTTAATTGAGAGAGGGAAATTGATTTGTGGTGTGTCTTGAAATAAGAGCCTCTTGTGTTTTTGATTTTCTTTACTTTGAGGACAAACAAAGTTTCTAAGTTGGGGGTGATGATGAGTGGTGGATTTCACCTCATTTGGGAATTTTTTTCGTAGTTATTTTGGCTTGAATGGTGGATTTCACCTCATTTGAGGCTCTTTTCGTAGTTATTTTGGCTTGCTTTAGTTTTGAATTGATGCTTTTAATGTGGTTTTTTTTCTTCATATTTGCATGAAAATGAAATGGAGAGTTGATTTAGGATATTTGAAGAAACCAAGTGCACTTGAGGCAAAAAGAGGTCAAGAGATTTCTGGCAGGGAAAGGGAATAATTTACTGTGACTTAAAGCCATCAAACGTCCTGTTGGATAAAAGTGGAATGGCGAAGGTATGGTGATCTTTATGTTGTGACTTTTCCACATCATAAGGTGTGCTTTTGACCAATTATATGACGTTGAAGTTCCATTTGTTTCCTGGCAGCTGTGTGATTTTGGATTAGCAAGAAAATTGAGTGAAATATTAAAGGCACCTTCCTCCCAGGTAGTTCACCTCTCTCTCCCCCCTTTTTGACCTAAAATGAACAAAGGAAAAGTTAAATTGGTGGCATAACTGTTTGGAAGTTCACTAAAGGTGAACTGTTTGGAAGTGCTTTTGACCAATTATATGACGTTGAAGTTCAATCATGTCTTTTTCCTCTTCCTGTTCTTATAAAAATAAGATTTCTCTGATATCTAATGTCATCTATGAATCTTTCAGATATTCTTTGGCATCCATCTGATCTCTCAGTCCGACCTATAATGCCTAGCAGAAAATCAAATAAAGGTTCAAATGCAATTCCTTCACTTTCAATTGATGCACCTCAACTGTCCGATTTTTTCAAAATGTCAAAGAAGCAATTAGACTCTTTTAATAGTAGAATCATCAGTATTGTTAGTGGGAATACTCCCTCAGGGGAGAAGCAAAATGTGATCAGATACCTTGAGCTTTTGAGTACCAATGCTGATGCAGCCAACATCTTGACCGATGGGTCTATTGTGTTGGTTCTAGTCAAAATGCTTCGTCACTCCAAGGTTTCTCTGTTGCGTGCTCAACATGCTTCACTTATTGGCTTGTTGATTCGTAACTGTACTTTTATTGGGGATGAGCTGGCAATTCTAGAATATTAGGTGCAATAACTGATTGTCTGAGAGACAGGCAAGAGAATTTGAGAAGGTTTTCCATGGTTTCTTTGTGCGAATTACTATTTTATATATCTACTCAAAATGAGCATGCTCGGGATAATAAACCCCCAACCTGTTTTCTCAAAATCTATTTCTTTCAGTTTCCTTTATGCATGTACTTATTCTTCTATTGGCTACCTTTGCTGCAGGTCAGAATTCTTCGTTCTCTAGGTCATGCAAATGTATTGAAGTTCTACTCCTGGTGATATTTGCATGTAACTCCTTTCTTTTTCTTCAATTTCGTTTCTATGGTAAAGGTCCTTTTGGTGTTTAATAAGAAGATTTCTCTGACTTATTTTCTAATTCAACCGATCCATAAGTATGGAACATCTGCACACCTGTGGTTGGTTTTAGAATATTGTGTTGGAGGAGATCTCATGAGCTTGTTGCAGCAGGTAAACACTGGCAGGTCTGCTATATTATAAAAACATTTCATTGTTCCAGTGGTATAACGGCTGTGTTGGCATATAGGATGCCTTATGCTGACATTAGACACGAACATCCAAAATTTGTGACAACACCCTAATTCTTTTTTGGCTTATTTTTAGTAGAGGCGTGGGATATTGAGGTTTCATGGTAAATTTGTTGCATGCCTACATTGGGATTTCCCAAACAGGCACTAAGGACGTCGGTGTCATGTGCAATTGAATACTTAATTAGAGATAATTGTTTGTAGTCTCACAAAATACAAATATAGGTTCTCACTCTTTGGACTAACTTGTTTCTTGTGCCAGCAAAATGATGTGAAAGAAATAGGTTTCTTTTTTGATTTGTTTATAAAGAGTGGTCAAAATGACCATAGTTTACTGTAGTTGGTAATGTCACAAATTGCATCTTCATCATCTTACCTGTATTTTAGTTTAAACCACACCAGGGAGATTTTAACATCATTTAATCTCTGAGTTGAAGGATGGTAAGCTTCCCGATGATTCAATACATGATCGAGCTCGTGGCCTTGTTAGAGCTCTTCTGTAAGTATCTTTAGCCTTCATTGTTCTTTTGTAACACTTGTTGTTTTGGGCATGAATTACTTTTTGTTTTTTTGTCTACTATGCCAGATACTTGCATTCAAAGGGAATAATTAATTGTGACTTAAAGCCATCAAACATCCTGCTAGATGAAAATAGAATCAGGAAGGTATGGTGATCTTTATATTGTGACTTTTCCACGTCATGACGAGTGCTTTTGACCAATTATATGACGTTGAAGTTCCAATTGTTTCCTGGAAGCTGTGTGATTTTGGATTAGCAAGAAAATTGAGGGGTATGTTAAAGACACCTTCCTCCCAGGTAGTTCACCTCTCTCTCCCCTCCTTCTTGCCATAAAATGAACAAAGGATAAGTTAAATTGGTGGCAGCTGTTTGGAAGTTCACTAAAGGTAAACTGTTTGGAAGTGCTTTTGACCAATGATATGACGTTGAAGTTTCAATCATGCTTCCTTTTCCTCTTCCAGTTCTTATAAAAATAAGATTTCTCTGATATCTCAAAACCATCTAGGAACCTTTCAGAAATTCTTAGGCATCCATCTTATCTCTCAGTCAGATCTGTAATGCCTGGCTAAAAATCAGATAGAGGTTCAGATGCAATTCCTTCACTTTCATTTGATGCACCTCAACTGTCTGATTTTGTCAAAATGTCAGAGGAGCAATTAGACTCTTTTAATAGTTGAATCATCAGTATTGTTAGTGGGAATACTCCCTCAGGCGAGAAGCAAAGTGTGATCAGATACTTTGAGCTTTTGAGCAGCAATGCTGATGCAGCCAACACCTTGACCAATGGGTCTATCGTGTTGGTTCTAGTCAAATGCTTCATCACTCCATGGTTTCTCTGCTACGTGATCAACTTGTTTCACTTATTGGCTTGTTGATTCATCACTCTACTTTTATAGGGGATGAGCTGGCAATTCTAGAATATTAGGTGCAATAACTGATTGTCTGAGAGACAGGCAAGAGAATTTGAGAAGGTTTTCCATGGTTTCTTTGTGCGAATTACTATTTTATATATCTACTCAAAATGAGCATGCTCGGGATAGTAAACCAATGGAATCTCCATCGAAGGACAGCAGACCCTCATCATGTTGGCAGGTATCTTCGTTGCTGTAACTTCTTATTGGTGCGGCTTGTCAAGTTTATTACTCCCTCCATTTTAACTTGGCATAGAGTTTAAGAGAGTAAAGAAAACTTTTGATTGTTAACTTAAATTAAAGACATGTAGAATGTACCAAATGTTCTTAAATCTCGTGGTCTTAAACATGTCATGTGGAAAGATGAAATTAATGAATTTCCAAAAAAGAGAAGACACATTGTTTTTTAAACAGACAAAAAAGGAAAGGAGGACAAACAATTTAAAACAGAGGGAGTGCTATATTTGTTAAAATTCCTCTCCACAATATCTCACTAAGCTATATTGCAATGAGGTTTTAAGTATTAAGTTTTCTATGAGCAATCACTTAAAAGCATAGACACTTTCAGAAACACAATTCATGCACCAATGCCGCTCTTATGAGAAATAATGCAGGTTGTCACTTGGATATAAAAGGTATACTTATTGCAATTAGGTTTTAAGTATTAAGTTTTCTAAGAGCAATCACTTAAAAGCATAGACACTGTCAGAAACACAATTCATGCACCAATGCAGCTCTTATGAGAAATAATGCAGGTTGTCACTTGGATATAAAAGGTATACTTATTAATGGGCTAAAAACCATTTATCTTTTAATTAGTCATAATTATACAGTCATGTATACTCTAGGACATCCAAGTGTATATAATGATTATCTTGTAGTAGATATATCATGTCCTAGAAATCTGCACGGGACAAATTTCTAACATGAAAAATAAGATGGATGACAAATGATAACTTGGCATAGACTTCAATTTTTCCCTGTTAGCTATCTGTCCCACATCACAAAATATTGTAGAATATACATACAAGATTCTACAAATTTTTCTCTGTATTTTACAGGATTAACTAATAAGCTTGCAATTCCCTTGTAGTGCAACACTATATAGCAGTAAAATGAACAAGTGTGTTAAGATATTTCTCTTGGGGTTGTGGAAAAAATAAGATATTGCAAAGCCTCACATTCTGTCTTAACATTCCTTTCTGAAAATGTTAATGTTGTAGGTTACAAGTCCAATAATTTCATTAGTTTCTTCACTTTTACGAAATGGAGAGGATGATATTACTATACTTTATGCTCTGAGGACAATTGGAAATATCTCCAGTCAAGGAAGGGTACTGGTCAGCTCCATTCACCAGCGAAGATGCCATTACTAACCTCTGCTACATATTTAGGGCTTCTGGAAATCATGAGAGCATGAGGCTGACAGCAGGGTCTTGCTTGGCTCATCTTGTTCGTTTTAGCCCTTCTAGTATTCAACGAGTCATGGAGAAACTTTCATTCAAGGATGTGGTTTCAAGTCTGGTCAACCGTAATTCAAGTGAGTAAAAAATCTGCTTAAACATTCTGAACATGACCCTCCTTGAAAGTCATACACTTCCAAGTGTTGGAGGGTACCTTCTTGCCTTGGTCGAAGACAAGAATCTTGTTCTGAATCTGTTGACTCTAATAGAGTAGGGAAGTGATGTTTTGATGGGAAAAAGGCACTCATATTTGTGGATCTACTTCGTATGAATGGGAAGAGGTGGCTGCCACTAGTTTTTTGCAATGCTAAATTGCTCTCGACCGTTGATAGGTTGGTTAATGAGAAGAATGACTTTGTGATGCAGTGTTTAGATGCCCTTGGGATGGTTGTCACATCAACTGTACCAAGTTTGCTTGAGCGTATAACTGGGTAGATCATCAACTGAAGGGTGATAAACGCCTTGGGCAGATAATTAGCGTCACAAGTCGAAATTCTTCTAAGAATAGTATGCATTTATTTCCTATTGTTCTCCATCTTCTTGAGTGCCCCTTCACTGAAAAGACGGGTTACTAGTCATCAGGTTATGCAACAGTTGGCAAATCTGCTTAAACTGGTGGAGTTTCCTTTCCAGGTAATCTGATGATATCCTTATTACATTTTCTAATAGAAACATAATTTATCATGAAGTTCAAGAATTCTTTTTGTTGTTGTTGATAAAGTTAATTAAGGTATAAAAAATCAGTTCATTGACACTATATCTGAAAATCTTTAGTTATGTGTAGCGAACGTAAATAATGGCTGATGCCTTGTTTCTCTTTGAACATGTCAAGTTTCCTTCTGATAATTTGCTTATAATTTTCCTACTTAACCAGCTTGGCGAAGGAGGTGTATTCATACAAAATGTTGAAGGTGCAGGGTTAGCGTCATTCGATTGTTGACTTTATTCGAGAGGAATCAAAACAATGGATCTTCACGTTGAAAAACAACAAGTTTAATTTTATTTGGTTTTTTTTGGTGGTGAAATTTGTTGTCCCAGCACTCATTCTAGAAACATATGTGCCATCTTGCACCTTCGATAATCTAATATTCTTGACCCCATAGATTTTCATAATTATGGCATGCATACTGCTGCATCTTCATCTTTATATTCGTAAAATTCTGGACATCACAATGTTCTAACTAAATTATTTCAATATCTTGCAGGAGAATGCACAAACAATTGCTAAATATTTCTCTTCGCATCCACAAGTGAAGAAGGTCAATTATGCAGGTCCTGCTGACCATCCAGGGAGGTCTTTGCACTTCTCTTAGGTATTCAAACAAGTGATTTTTTTGGGACTTTGAACTTAAGGCGCTATGGTTGTCGGTATCCTGCCACCATGAAGCTCTTCCTTGAAACTTACTTATTAAATGTTGATCAGTTTGCAGGTTATGGGTGCAGGATCGGTGCTGAGTTGTTCTAACAGGTTCTTTGGCACTGTTTAAGCATGTTGCTGAGGCTACCAAGTACTTAAGCATTACAGGCAGTTTGGTTAGTTTCATCTTATGCTCAACTGCTATTTTCTAAGATCATTTTTTCCTATCAAACTACTTCCTAATATGCCTTCTCAATCTTGCTTTGGTAAGACAAACCATATATATAGTGGACGAAAACCATCTAAGTATGAAAACAATGTTTCTTTTTGAATATCACATCTAATAGCAAACCTTAAGAGTGAGCAATGCCTAAAGAGATGGCAGCATAGGCAATCTGCCTTAACACTAGCGTAATCAAGGATAGCGGAAAACGGAACTATCAATAAGAAATATTGGCAAAATACCTAGACATGGTGCCTCTTACTCTAAAAATCTAACAACTAGACGAGGAGATAGTGTGTTGGACTGTTTCATATCTAACTCAACTAAAGCATATTTGTGTCACGACCCGACTTCCCTAGTCACGATGGCACCTACTATAACCCACTAGTAGGTAAGCCAACCCGTACCCAAAACGACAAGTAACGCGGCACACCTCCGCGAACGCGGAGTAGACAGTGATGGCATGACCAAAATAGTAGCTTCACACAGCTTAGCTCAGACCTTCTTTTGATGATTTCTTTGGCTTAAATACTTCCTAATACATTGTTCTAAGTGTCCTCAAGAACTTTTGACATGTTGGCTTCATTTGTAGGTGTTTTGAACTAAAAATGGCTTACGAAACCAAAGAGAATGATTAAGAAATGGCTCCAAACATTGAGGAAAAGTATTTTTGATGAGAGCAGGTTCTTTTAGGTAAAATGTACCTGGAAATATGATGAGTACTTGCCCCGAAGTGAGGACAGTGTCTCATTTTCTGTTTTGGATAGCCTCCCTTGTAGTGATTTTGTTGATATTTCTGTATACTGTGATTGTGCCCTTGTCGGGCGTACTTTTCGTTCTTTGTTATGGATTGGTATTCCCTTGTCAGACTTTGATATTGTGGATGTTTTTGTTGATATTTTGTTGGATTGGTCTATTTTAGTTTTTGATTTGTAGTTTGTATCTTCTTTGTTTTTGTTTTGATAATAACATTTGGATTGACACAGTGTTATTAAAAGCGAAAAGCGTAAAAAAGCTCTAAGGTCCGTGGGGGCTTTAAGCGCAAAGCGCAAATAAAGCGTAGGCTTTAATGAAAAAAGGCGCATAGGGTGAAAAAATAAAATGTGTATGTTTAGTCCAAAACTAATAATTATAAACATGAATGACAAATATATGACCAAAGAAATTGTAATTTTTTTTATGATAAAGTGAAATATCAATTGTTTAGTGTCACTTCTTCATAAGAGGCTCATTGAAAAGGAAAAGTTTTTCTTAGAACTTTGATGACGACACTGAAGCGCACATAAAGCGAGGCGAAGCGCTCAACACGTTTTGAGCCTCGCTTTAGGGCTTAAGCGCGCTTAAAGCGCACCTTTGATGGATTGACGATGCCCGATGATGGATAGAGCGTGACGACTTTCTTAAGGGTAAATTGTTGATTCCTTGTGAGTGTTCCATTGGCGTTGATAGTGGTGTAGTCTGAGTAGCCGTTCCTAATTAAATGCATGGAAGTACTTGTTGTTGTTGATTAAGTTAATTAAATTTTAAGAAATCAGTCCATTGACACTATATTTGAAAATCTTTAGTTAGTTATGTATAGCGTATTGAACGTAAATAATGACTGATGCCTTGTTTCTCTTTGAACATGTCAAGGCGTCCTGATAATTTGCTTATAATTTTCCTACTTAAGCAGTTTGGCAAAGGAGGTGTACTTCCTACAAAATGTTGAAGGTGCAGGTTTAACATCATTCGATTATTTGACTTTGTTTGAGAGGAATCAAAACAATGGCTCTTCACGTTGAAAAACAACAAGTTTAAATTTATTTGCTTTTTTTGTGGTGAAATTAGTTGCCCCACCACTCGTTCTAGAAACATATGTGCCTTGTTGCACCTTTGTTAATCTATTATTCTTGACCCTATAGACATTAATTATTATGGCATGCATACTGTTGCATCTTCATCTTTGTATTCGCAAAATTCTGGCACATCACAGTCTTCTAACTAAATTATTTCAATATCTTGTAGGAGAATGCACAAGAAATTGCTGAATAATTATCTTCCCATCAATGAGTAAAGAAGGTCATCCAGGGACGTCTTTGCACTTCTCTTAAGTATTCAAACAAGTGATTTTTTTTGGGACTTTGAACTAAGGTGCTATAGTTGTCAGTATCCTGCCACCATGAAGCTCTTATTTGAAACTTGGTGTTTAAATGTTGATCAATTTGTAGGCTATTGGTGCAGGATAGGTGTTGAGTTTTCTTCTTTGGCATTCTTTAAGCATGTTGTTGAGGCTACCAAGTACTTCAGCATTACAATCAGTTTTGGTTATTTTCATCTTATACCTCAATTGCTATTTTCTAAGATCATTTTTTCCTATCAAACTACTTCCTAATATGTGTTCTCAATCTTTTCCCAGTGAATTATAGTAAACGTGCAACTGGTAAGACATAAACCATATTATATAGTGGACAAAACCATATAAATATTAAAACAATGTTGCTTTTTGAATACCACATCTAATAGCAAACCTTAAGAATGAGCAATGCCTAAAGAGATGGAAGCATAGACAATCTGCATTGACACTAGCATAATTAGGGGAAAACTGAACTACCAATAAGAAGTATAGGCAAAATAACCTAGACATGGAGCCTCTTACTCTAAATCGTACAGCTAGACGAGAAGATAGTGTGTTGGACTGTTTCATATCCAACTCAACTAAAGTATATTTGTGTCACGACCCAACTCCCCGAGTCACGATGGAACCTACTATAACCCACTAGTAGGTAAGACAACTGTTGCGCCCAATCGCACACACAAGTGTACGTGGTCGTGCAAGTATTAAAGTGACTATTTATAAGAGTCGGGTATCTTACCAATAGGGACTCGAGATTAGATTAATTCAATTTTTCCAATACTTTCAATTTGAAACAAGTGTTATCAAGAATAGTGAATTGGATTTTTATATAATTTATATTCTAATTAGAAGCTTAACTACTACGATTCGATTTCAAAAGGAACAATGACTAGGGAAATTCCAGGGCTGCAGCTAACTTAAGGATTCATGCATATTAATATTAATTAACTATCGAATCAATGATCACATGGTTAACTATATGATTATGGTCTCCCGACCTCTAATCACCTACGATAATTGGCAGCCTAACTACATCGTTGAGTGGGGATAGGCTGAACCAATTACTGAGCATTCATTATGATTTCGTCTTGTCTACTAATCGAGCAAGGTTCCTAGGTATATTCCTATCCTAAATACTAATCAACTCTAAATCTAAGAGTAAATCATGCTCTTTTTGCCTCACGTTCAATCCTTTTATCCTTCACCGGAGTTCAATTCAGACAAGATATTTATTCCTTTGGTGATCAGGCACGAAATACTAAAACAAGAGCAAAAGATTGATTCATATGATAATTAAATTCGACCCATTAAACTCAATAAAACACAATCATCCAGTAGCTACTCATATCAAGAGTCTCAATTAGGCAATGTTTAAATAACATAAAGAGATTCAATAGAGAATAGTTTAGTAATGAACCCTACAATGCAGATGAAAAAGCTCCCAAAGTCATCGATCTTCAAAACTCATAAAAAAAAAATAAAAAATATGATAAGTCTATTTATATTTAATCAAAATCGGCTAAATCTGGCAACAGTGTCCGCGACGCGGAGAGCCTTCAAGAATCCCAATCTTGGCAAACATCTCTTCTCCGCGACGTGTGCACAATACGAAGTGTTCTGTCTCCAACTCCAATGCACGAACAAATAATAAATTCCCTCTTTGCGACGCGGATAGGATACATATATGCCTTGTTCTTCATTTTTCGTTCTACTTTCTTGTTGCTCTTTTACTTGGCATGTTTCAGCGCTCGTTTCTTCATTTAACCTCACCTACACAACTAATCATGTTAGTTAATCTAAATGATTCCGAACTTGGCCAAATAACGGCAAATACGCCCAAGATCACCACCCCACTCTTAGAGCTTTGTTCGTACTCGAACAACTTACCATACTAGTCCTAGACCTAGACTCCCTAATACCAAGTATTTGTGCATCCGCCAATTACTTTCATGGATTTTTTTATCAGCTCAAAACATGCATGTTACACTTGGCCTTGACCACTTTCAGATATCATATGACTCAAGTACTGATTCAACAACTTTTTGCAACCAAATCAATCAAAGGAATAGTCCTCACAATCAATTCAACATATTGACTAAAATTTAAGAACTTTGGCATCATAGAACATTCTCACTAAAAATGAAAATCTCCCATGCATGCACTGAGAACCATAAGCTTGCCCATTGTGTACATCACTAATTAAGATTGCTTCGTAAAGAATCAAATAAGACATCATCATTCTTTTCTTTATTTATCAGCCCTCTCTCTACAACGCTATCACAAGTGACTTTCATCTTTTCTCAAATCGTACCTCATTTCTTTATTTCAAGGACCAACTCTTTTATTAATATTTTTTTTTATTTTTTTATTTTTACCAAGGGATTTAGGCAAGTAGGGTGCAAACAACTTAGGGAGTCAATAAAATGGTATAAGGTGAAAATTCTGCTATCAATAAAAGGCTACAGGCTCAATAGGCTATGAGTGATAGTATATGAAAAGGCTAACTTTTTGAACATATTCAAGGAGGCCTATTATCATTTCCTACACAAACAACACTTCAATTTCGTTTCAATAACATGACGGGCAAGTTCTAGACTCAGATGCAATACACAGACAGTACAATGCCTTACAACTCGGGGCACAAGTTCTACTCAAGTTCAATCAATCATAGGCACACACTCAACTCATGCAAAAGTTCTATTTCAGCTTAAGTTGCACGAATTAGAATCAAGTACAAAAATTCAAAATTTTATTTCATACAATTTTCTTTCAAAATTCAGGCTTCAGCACACATACCATACCTACGACTCAATGACGAAAATTTGCCCTTAAGACGGTTGTCATCCATCTATCATAGGGCAATGCGACTCAACAACGACGAATGACTCGATCCTAGAAAGACAATCTTTTTGTGTTTTGCACGGTTCAAAGGGACTATCCTTGGCCAAAGAATCGAAAACAACTTCCAAGGAACCCAAATGAAAAACTAAAACAAAAGAATCTACCATTGTTCAATTAATATACACATCAGTGATAATTAGCACCCCACCCCACACTTGAATTATTAGCACTGTCCCTAGTGCTACACAAAATCACAAAATGAGAACAGCGGTAAGGTGACTCCCTGATCAATCCTCCGTGGTTTCTTCGCCTTCAGCCTCCTCACCTGCCTGTATAGGGTCAACCTCCTCCGTGTTCGAGTCAGAGTCAGAGTCACCATCAGAACCAGTACGCAACCTGTCCTCATCTGTGGGCACATCATCATCCACAGGCTCATGGAAATCAGGTCTGATGCAAAGCAATGCTTTGGCGTGCACGTTCAATGGGTACCTCCTTTCAACCTGCCCCAATTGCTCCTCAGTGGACGCCTGACATCCATTTTGGTGTCGCAGCATCTCCTGCCCATACATACAGGACATAATCAGCTCATCATGGCGATGGCGCTCTGAAGTGGTAAGTGGTGGGTCGAACTCATTGGCCATTTGTCACATCCACTGGCGCTGGGAAAAAGGGTGTCATATAATCCAAACTCTCCTCTGGTACACCTGCAGAACGACACAACTGAGTAATGATACCTCCAAAAGCATACTTGCGCCCTTTGTGCGCCCGGGCCTTTCTCATAATAGACTTCAGGACTGCCCCATGTTTAATTCAGTGTTCATCATCGGTGCATACACCAAACACACCCTATCACGTGTGATGTTTGTGTAGTGCAGCTCGGGGATTTAACAGTTCATAATATTTTCAGCCACACCCGAGCTTTTCTGCTCATATGCGCATAAGGAAGCGATTGGTGGAACCACTTGGCACTGTGCTTGGTCCACTGGACCATTGACTGAGGACCACAGAGTGTGGCGAATGGCTTGATATGGTGGTCTAATATTCAATCTCGTCAGCACCAATGGGTCTGTATCTGCTGCAGTGCCCACTATGTCATTCAATATCGCCAGAGTGAGGGGCACATCAACTCCCTGCACCTTCACAAAATGTGTGATCTTGACTCTGTTGCCCAGTTAGCCTAAAACTCCCTCACCACGTGCAAATTGCACTCAACGGGCTCAATAAAGATGTACTCCATATGGAGTTCTGGAATGCACCTTATAATTCAGGGAAACTCCCTTGCAAGACTGTCCCTTTCTATGCACACATCGGAGAAATAGCGTTCCTCCATGTGTTTCCTCCACCATACTTTGACCTCTTTGGCCACTGCTCGCAATCCAAACCTCTAAGTTTGTCCTCGTGGGACTGCTAGTGCGGGAGGTACATTACCCCCACTCCGAACTCGCTTCCTTTGACTTGATGTTACCACCTCTTTGCCGGGTCGCTGAGTACCTTACATGATTACCTATAAGCACAATAGATTTCAAGCACAAGACAACCAACAATTCATGGAGAGACATGGGTGATGTGCAGACACCACTCCACACTTATTCCATAGAGTGATCCTACCTTGGTACTCAGACTTCCCAAAAGTTAACATGCAAAACCCAAAACTACAACACACTCACATATTTAACACATCCATACATCGCATTCAGTTACCACAACAACAGTCAAGTACAACCAGCCTCGACCCCACGACAAGTACACAACAAACCCACACAAATATAATCACACAGTGCTACTCAAGACTTCACACTAATACCTTCAAATTCCACGAAGCGTAGAATCTTATTCATCAAACAGCCCCCCATTTCTTCACCCTACAATGTTCATACAACCACACTTAACCCAATGCCAACATGAGATCAAACAATCAGCTATTTCTACTCATGAATTCAAAATATTCATTAAAATTCAGCCTCCACAACTTCCATCCACTACCAATCACCACTCAACATCAACACACTAATTTATCAAGAGAAACTATAGCAAGCGTACCTTTGATGTTGGAGAATAGAGGAATCGGGAAAGAGAGGTCGAATGAACCTAGAAAAATCGCACAAGGACAAGGGAGGGGGGAAATCGTGGGTAATGGGGGAGAAAAATGGGAGAATAGTGGTGAATTTAGGGTAGAATTAGGATTAAAACGAGGGTCGGGTCGGATTTTTTAAAATTATGGGTGAAACCCAAATTTTTAATGAAAATCAAATTATCCTTAGCTGGTCCGCGACGCGGCTCCATTACGGAGTCTTCTGTTTTGCGAAGAACATTATTTCCCAGAAAAATAGATTATTTGAGACTCTCCGCAACGTGGCTACATCACGGAGCTCCTTTATTTTTGAGGAAAAAATTAATTCTTGTCGAATCCAAAATTCCTGGCCTACCTCGCGATGCGTGCACATTACAGAGTGTTCTGCCTCACCCTAGAAAATTTAATTTCTAGCGAGGTAAAATTTGTGACCTGCTCCGCGACATGCTATGGCTGCGCATTCTTGATCTCTGCACATTTTACGAACAACAGCCATTAACACACACACGATGGGTTGCCTCCCATCCAGCAAGGATCCAATGGATCCCAATGATCTCTTGATATGCCCACACTAGACACATCTGCACCAATTCTTGTACTTCAGCATCCCAATAAATATCATGCCCCACTAACACACGCTCCAGAGGGTCCTTGGATGCAATATAATGAGCTTCTGCTGCAAGATCTATTACTGTTATGGCAGACAACTCTTCATACACGGCCGACAGTTTCAACGCCTTATATACATCAAGCACTTCCACTTTGTCAATTGACCGGCTACTACATCTATCATAGCATGCCTTGTGGCCAAGAAAGGTCTTCCAAGGATGAAAGGAACCTCAGGATCTGGCTCAAAGTTCAACATCACAAAATCTACCGAAAATATCAAAGATCCCACCTGGACCCAAGACATCCCCCACAACCCTCGCGCATGGATGCTTTGCCCTATGATGATTTGAACCGTAATGCTGCCCAGATCTTTCAGTTTGGGAGGCAACTTATTTTGGATTCTAGAGCTACACTCTTCAGTAAGTGCCACTGTTTCATATTATCAGTCTCCTCTTATTTGTCACAATCTCCTTCACATACTTGACATATATACCCTACAAAACATCTACTAGAAGCAAGTTAATGTGAACTTGTTTTAATAGAGAGAGAAACTTACCAAAACATCCATCCTCATTCTGTTTTTTAAACTTATGAGGAAATGGAGGAGGCAATTTTGCTATTGGGGTACTCTATCTTCTTGTACAACAGTCTCACTCTCCTTGGGCTCACTCTCTTTAACTATAGATTCAACACTTCTCTTCTTTGGAGCCAACTCCTCCAATAACAACCCACTACGCGTACCTACCGCATTCACTTGTTGCCTGGGTTGGGATCAGTATTTCCCAGCAAACCCCCTTGACGATGTGAGTCATCTTTGCCTTCTTCGGTAATGAACAATTTTTTCCGGTTCAGCGAGAGGCTCTACCAAGTCATAGTTGTCTTACAGTTTGAAGTTTCAACACAACCTGCAAAATGAATAGCTAAAATCAAGTTGTCAACACTTGCTCAATAACTTCAGAAATTAGATAAATCAAATACTTTCTAATTCTAAAGTCCCCGGCAGCGGCGCCAAAAACTTGTTGCGCCCAATCGCACACGCAAGTGTATGTGATCGTGCAAGTATTAAAGTGGCTCTTTTTAAGAGGCGGGTATCGTACCCACAGGGACTCAAGATTAGATTAATTCAATTTTTCCAATACTTTCAATTTGTAACAAGTGTTATGAAGAATAGTGAATTGGATTTTTATATAATTTATATTCTATTTATAAGCTTAAGGATTCATGCATATTATTTTGTAGAATGGATGATCAAAGGGTTAATTATATGATTATTGCCTTCTGACCTCTAATTGCCTACGATAATTGGCAGCCTAATTACATAGTTGAGCGGGGATAGGCTGAACCAATTATCGAGCATTATGATTTCGTCATGTCTACTTACCGAGCAAGGTTTCTAGGTATCCCTATTCTAGATACAAATCAATTCTAAATCTAAGAGTAAATCATGTTCCTTTTGCCCCACATTCTATCATCTTATCCCTCCCGAGTTCAATTTAGACAAGATATTTATTTTTGTGGTGATCAAGCACGAAATACTAAAACAAGAGCAAAAGATTGATTCATGTGATAATTAATTTTCATCCATTAAACTCAATAAAACAGAATCATCCAATAGCCACAGGCCTAGAACTAGGGAAATTAGCTACTCCTATCAAGATTCTCAATTACGCAATGTTTAAATAACATAAAGAGATTCAATAGAAAATAGTTTATGAATGAACCCTAAATGCAAATGAAAAAGCTCCCAAAGTCGTCGTTCTTCAAAACCCAGAAAAAAGAATAATGATAAAATAAAAATTTGAGTCTCTTTATATTTAGTCGAAACCGGCCAAATTTGGCACCAGGGTCCGCGACGCGGAGAGCCTTCAAGAATCCCAATCCTGGCAATCATCTCTTCTCCAAGACGCATGCACAATAGGGAGTGTTCTGTCTCCAACTCCCAAAGAAAGGTTCTCACTCTTTGGACTAACTTGTTTCTTGTGCCAGCAAAATGATGTGAAGAAATAGGTTTCTTTTTTTATTTGTATTTAAAGAGTAGTCAAAATGACCACAGTTTATTGTAGTTGGTAATGTCACAACTTGCATCTGCATCATTTAATCTCAAATTTTAAGGATGGTAAGCTTCCTGAAGATTCAATACATCATCTTGCATGTGGCCTTGTTAGAGCTCTTTTGTTAGGAACTTTAGCCTTCATTGTTCTTTGTAACACTTGTTCTTTTGGGCATGAATTACTTTTTTGGTGTTGTTTCTACTATACGAGATACTTGCATTAAAAGGGTATTTACTGTGACTTAAAGCCATCAAACATCATGTTGGATGAAAATGGAATCACGAAGATAGTATGGTGATCTTTATGTTGTGACTTTTCCACATCATGACTCGTGCTTTTTACCAATTATATGACGTTGAAGTTCCATTTGTTTCCTGGCAGCTGTGTGATTTTGGATTAGCAAGAAAATTGAGTGATTTATTAAAGACACCTTCCTCCCACGTAGTTCACCTCTGTCTCCCCTTCTTTTTGCCCTAAAATGAACAAGTTAAATTTGATTCGTTAGCTGTTAAAATGTTCAATGCTACTTGTATTTTGAAAAGGAAGTAAGATTTTGAACCATCTTGATTGATTTGCAGGCCATGTGTGGTGAGTTGTTGAATAATGCCTTGTGTTTGCTTTTGTCACCTAGAACTTGCCCGGCTGGTCTTGAAATGTTGGTCTTGATCTAGTTTTGTTGGAGAAATGATCTTAGGCTTTCTTTGATGTTCTTGAACTACTTTGCCTGAAAATCCCACCTTTGCACTAAATATATCGTTAGTTGCCTCCTTTGAGCCTAATCCTTTTTATTGGCAACCATATTACAAGCCTTATCCTTTTTGAAAAAGTAACCCTCTTTTGAACCCTTCCCTCCTTGAACTTGAGGATGTGAAAGTTGAGGCTAAAAGCCTAAGTTGGGGGTGTTATGGGAAATTCATTGAAGGAATGCTTACCACATGAGGGCTTGATATAAAAAAAAGAAACAAAAAAGAAATGAGAAATTGAAGGATGGATGGAAAGTCTTAAAGAAAATTTTTTTTTGAAAAAGAATGAAAGAAAATGAATAAATGAGACTTGAATCCTCCAAAAGTTGAAATGGTTGCATGTGGGGAATCTAGAGTGGTAAGAAGAAAAGAAAAATGAAAAATAGTGTGGAATGTGCATGGGTTTGAAAAGTAAAGAAAAGTGGAGAAAGTTGGAAATGATTTGTTGTGTATCGTTCAAGGAGGGTGTAGTCACTTATATCTAAATAACATCCTTACCTTTCCTAAGCTTAACAAAGTCCTTTGAGATTTCTAACCAAATGGAGTTGAGTCAATTTGTGTGACATTTGTGTGCATGAGATGATTCTTTGTGAGTGTGAGTGTTGAATCTTTGTCCCTTGTCTTGTTTATATGTGTGTGGGGTTTTGGGACACTTCTTTCTTGTGAGGGCATGTAAGTTGAAAAAGTGGTGATTTTGAAAATTCCTAATTGAGTCAAGTAAGCATGTCCAAGAGTTAATGAATTGAGTCATTTCTTGAGTTTGAGTTGATGTCACTTAAATGATTCTAGATTTTTAAAAATGTTTCATAAGAATGAGAGGATTTCTTTTGTGAAAAGTTTGCATGTGGAATATTTGCTAGTACCAACCAAAGCCATTACCTTTGTCATTGTGCTTAATTGAGAGAAGGAAATTGATTTGTGGTGTGTCTTGAAATAAGAGCCTCTTGTGTTTTTGATTTTCTTTACTTTGAGGACAAACAAAGTTTCTAAGTTGGGGGTGATGATGAGTGGTGGATTTCACCTCATTTGGGAATTTTTTCGTAGTTATTTTGGCTTGAATGGTGGATTTCACCTCATTTGAGGCTCTTTTCGTAGTTATTTTGGCTTGCTTTAGTTTTGAATTGATGCTTTTAATGTGGTTTTTTTTTCTTCATATTTGCATGAAAATGAAATGGAGAGTTTGATTTTAGGATATTTGAAGAAACCAAGTGAACTTGAGGCAAAAAGAGGTCAAGAGATTTCTGGCAGGGAAAGGGAATAATTTACTGTGACTTAAAGCCACCAAACATCCTGTTGGATGAAAGTGGAATGGCGAAGGTATGGTGATCTTTATGTTGTGACTTTTCAACATCATGAGGTGTGCTTTTGACCAATTATATGACGTTGTAGTTCCATTTGTTTTCCTCGCAGCTGTGTGATTTTGGATTAGCAAGAAAATTGAGTGATATATTAAAGACACCTTCCTCCCATGTAGTTCACCTATCTCTCCCCTCCTTTTTGCCCTGAAATGAACATAGGAAAAGTAAATTGGTGGCATAACTGTTTGGAAGTGCTTTTGACCAATTATATGACGTTGAAGTTTCAATCATGCTTCCTTTTCCACTTCCAGTTCTCACAAAATAAGATTTCTCTGATATTTCAAAACCATCTACGAACCTTTCAGATATTCTTTGGCATCCATCTTATCTCTCAGGAATCTGTAATGCTTAGCAGAATATTAGTTAACGGTTCAGACGCAATTCCTTTACTTATGTGATGCACCTTAACTGTCTGATTTTGTCAATATGTCAAATGAGCAATTAGACTCTTTTAATAGTAGAATCATCTGTATTGTTAGTGGGAATACTCCCTCAGGAGAGAAGCAAAATGTGATCAGACACTTTGAGCTTTTGAGCAGCAATTCTGATGCAGCCAACATCTTGACCAATGGGTCTATCGTGTTGGTTCTAGTCAAAATGCTTCATCACTCCATGGTTTTTCTGCTACGTGATCAACTTGTTTCACTTATTGGCTTGTTGATTCATCACTCTACTTTTATAGGGGATGAGCTGGCAATTCTAGAATATTAGGTGCAATAACTGATTGTCTGAGAGACAGGCAAGAGAATTTGAGAAGGTTTTCCATGGTTTCTTTGTGCGAATTACTATTTTATATATCTACTCAAAATGAGCATGTTCGGGATAATAAACCATTGGAGTCTCCATCTAAGGACAGCCGACCCTCATCCTGTTGGCAGGTATCTTTGTTGCTGCAACTTATTATTGGTGCGGCTTGTCAAGTTTATTACTCCCTCCATTTTTATTTTTGTCTTGTTTTGACTTTGCGTGGAGTTTAAGTAAGGAAGACTTTTGAATATTGTGAACTTAGATTTATAAATTGTGAAACCGAGGGGGTGTTATATTTTTAAAAATTCCTCTCCACGATATCTCACTAAGCTATACTGCAATGAGGTTTTAAGTATTAAGTGTTCTATGAGCAAATTATTTAAAAGCATAGACACTGTCAGAAACACAATTGAAGCACCAATGCAGCTCTTATGAGACACAATGCAAGTTGTCACTAGGATATAAATGGTATACTTATTAATGGGCTAAAAACCAATTTTCTTTTAATTAGTGATAATTATACAGTCACGTATACTGTCTAACATGCAAGTGTATATAATGATTAACTTGTAGTAAATCATGTCCTAGAAATCAGCACGGGACATATTTCTAACATGAAGAATAAGATGGATTACAAATGACAACTTAGACTTCAATTTTTCCCTGTTAGCTATCTGTCCCGCATCACGAAATACTGTAGAAGCTATACATACATACAAGATTCTACAAATTTTTCTCTGTATTTTACTGGATGAACTAATAAGCTTGCAATTCCCTTGTAATGCAACACTGTATGGTAGTAAAATGAACAAGTGTATTAAGAGTAACACAACGCTATATTTACATATTGCAAAGCCTCACATTCTGTTTTAACATTCCTTTCTGAAAATGTTAATGTTGTAGGTTACAAGCCCAATAATTTCATTGGTTTCATCACTTTTACGAAACAGAGAGGATGATATTACTATACTTAATGCTCTGAGGACAATTGGAAATATCTCCAGTCAAAGAGGGTACTGGTCAGCTCAATTCACCAGCCAAGATGTTATTGCTAACCTTCGCTATATATTTAGGGCTTCTGGAAAGCAGGAGAGCATGTGGCTGACAGCAGGGTCTTGCTTGGCTCATCTTGTTCGTTTTAGCCCTTCTAGTATTCCACGAGTCATGGAAAACTTTCATTCAAGGATGTGATTTCAAGTCTGGTCAAATAATTCAAGAGAGTAACAAAGCTGCTTAAACATTCTGAACATGACCCTCCTTGAAAGTCATGCACTTCCAAGTGTTGGAAGGTACTTTCTTGCCTTGGTCGAATACAAGAATCTTTTTCTGAATCTGTTGACTCTAATTGAGCAGGGAAGTGAAGTTTTGAAGGGAAAGGCACTCATATTTGTGGTTCTACTTTGTATGAATGGGAAGAGGTGGCTGCCACTAGATGCACTTGGGATGGTTGTCGCATCAACTGTACCAAGTTTGCTTGAGTGTATATCTGGGGAGATTCAGCAACTGAAGGGTGATTAACGCCGTGGGCAGATATTTAGCATCACAAGTCGAAATTCTTCTAATAATAGTATGCATTTATTTCCTGTTGTTCTCCATCTTCTTGGGTGCCCTTCACTGAAAAGAAGGGTTGCTAGTCATCAGGTTCTGCAACAGTTGGCAAATCTGCTTAAACTGGTAGAGTTTCCTTTCCAGATATCTGATGATATCCTCATTACATTTTCTAATAGAAACATATTTGACCATGAAATTTAAGGATTCTTTTTGTTGTTGTTGATAAAGTTAATTAAAGTTTAAGAAATCAGTTGATTGACAAGTCTATATCTGAATATCTTTAGTTTGTTATAGCGTATTGAACGTAAATAATGTTTGATGCCTTGTTTCTCTTTGAACATGTCAAGTGTCCTTTTGATAATTTGCTTATAACTTTCCTACTTAACCAGCTTAGCGAAGAAGGTGTACTTCATACAAAATGTTGAAGGTGCAGGGTTAGCTTCATTCGATTGTTGAATTTGTTTTAGAGAAATCAACACAATGGATCTTCACGTTGAAAAACGACAAGTTTAATTTTATTTGGTTGTTTTTGGTGGTGAAATTTGTTGTCCCACCACTCGTTCTAGAAACATATATGCCATCGTGCGCCTTCGATAATCTAATATTCTTGACCCTATAGATTTTCATGGTTATCGCATGCATACTACTGCATCTTCATCTTTATATTCGTAAATTTCTGGCACATCACACAGTGTTCTAACTAAATTATTCCAATATCTTGTAGAAGAATGCACAAACAATTGCTGAATATTTATCTTCCCATCCACAAGTGAAGAAGGTCAATTATGCAGGTCTTGCTGACCATCTAGGGAGGTCTTTGCACTTCTTTTAGGTATTCAAACAAGTGATTTTTTTGGGACTTTGAACTAAGGTGCTGGTTGTCAGTATCCTGCCACCATGAAGCTCTTCCTTGAAACTTACTGTTTAAATGTTGATCAGTTTGCAGGCTATGGGTGCAGGATCTAATAGGTTCTTTGGCAGTGTTTAAGCATGTTGCTAAGGCTACCAAGTACTTAAGTATTACAGGCAGTTTTGGTTAGTTTCATCTTATGCTCAATTGCTATTTTCTAAGATTATTTTATCTTATCAAACTACTTCCATTAGCCTTCTCAATCTTTACCTGTTGATTATAGTAAACGTGCAACTATCCTTTTGCTTTGGTAAGACAAACCATATTTATAGTGGACGAAAACCATCTAAGTATGAAAAAATTGTATCTTTTTGAATACCACATCTAATAGCAAACCTTAAGAGTGAGCAATGCCTAAAGAGATGGCAGCATAGGCTATGTGCCTTAACACTAGCGTAATCAAGGATAGGGCAAAACTGAATTACCCATGGTGCCTCTTACTAGAAATCTAACAACTAGACGAGGAGATAGTGTGTTGGACTGTTTCATATCCAACTCAACTAAAGTATATTTGTGTCACGACCCGACTTCCCGAGTCACGATGTCAACTACTATAACCCACCAGTAGGTAAGCCAACCCATAACCAGAACGACAATTAACGCGGTACTCCTCCGTGAACGCGGAGGAGACAGTGATGGAATGACCAAAACAGTAGCTTCGCACAGCTTAGCTCGGACCTTTTTTTGATGATTTCTTTGGCTTAAATACATCCTAATACTTTGTTTTAAGTGTCCTCAAGATCATTTGACATGTTGGCTTCAATTGTAGGTGTTTTGAACTATTGCGGCAGGTGAACATTGGCAGGTCTGCTATATTATAAATACCTTTACTGGTGATTTTTATGTTGCGACTTTTCCAATCATAGTGAGTGCTTTTAACCAATTATATGACGTTGAAGTTCAATTTATTTCCTGGCAACTGTGTGATTTTGGATTAGCAAAAAAATTAAGTGATATATAAAAGACACCTTCCTCCCAGGTAGTTCACCTCTCTCAGCCCTCCTTTTTGACCTAAAATGAACAAAGGAAAAGTTAAATTGGTGGCATAACTGTTTGGAAGTTCACTAATGGTGAAACTGTTTTGGAAGTGCTTTTTGACCAATTATATGACGTTGAAGTTCAATCATGTCTTTTTCCTCTTCCTGTTCTTATAAAAATAAGATATCTCTGATATCTAATGCCATCTATGAATCTTTCAGATATTCTTTGGCATCCATCTGATCTCTCAGTCCAACCTATAATGCCTAGCAGAAAATCAAATAAAGGTTCAGATGCAATTCCTTCACTTTCATTTGATGGACCTCAACTGTATGATTTTTTCAAAATGTCAAAGGAGTAATTAGACTCTGTTAATAGTAGAATCATCAGTATTGTTAGTGGGAATACTCCCTCAGGGGAGAAGCAAAATGTGATTAGATACCTTGAGCTTTTGAGTACCAATGCTGATGCAGCCAACATCTTGACCGATGGGTCTATTGTGTTGGTTCTAGTCAAAATGCTTCGTCACTCCAAGGTTTCTCTGTTTTGTGCTCAATTTGCTTCACCTATTGGCTTGTTGATTCGTAACTGTACTTTTATTGGGGATGAGGTGGCAAATTCTGGAATATTAGGTGCACTAACTGATGCTTGTGACTATTGTAGTTATGAGATTATTGGAAATTATATGAGTCGTAAAACAGGCTTTCTATTCTGTGGCATAAATTTCTAGTCTCGTGAACAAATGATCAAGAACTGGGACCTCTTTTCTCAAAATCTTTTTCTTTCAGTTTCCTTTATGCATGTACTTATTCTTCTATTGGCTACATTTGCTGCAGGTCAGAATTCTTCGTTCTCTAGATCATGCAAATGTATTGAAGTTCTACTCCTGGTGAGATTTGCATGTAACTCCTTTCTTTTTCTTCAGTTTCGTTTCTGTGGTAAAGGTCCTTTTGGTGTTTTAATAAGAAGGTTTCTCTGACTTATTTTCTAATTCAACCGATCCATAAGTATGGAACATCTGCACACCTGTGGTTGGTTTTAGAATATTGTGTTGGAGGAGATCTCATGAGCTTGTTGCAGCAGGTAAACACTGGCAGGTCTGCTATATTATAAATACATTTCATTGTTCCAGTGGAATAACTGCTGTGTTGGCATATAGGATGCCTTAAGCTGACATTAGACAAGAACATCCAAAATTTGTGACAACACCCTAATTCTTCTTTGTCTTTTTTTTAGTAGAGGCGTGGGATATTGAGGTTTCATGGTAAATTTGTTGCATGCCTACATGGGATTTCCCAAACAGGCACTAAGGACATCTGTGTCATGTGCGATTGAACACTTAATTAGAGATGTTTGTTTGTAGTCTCACAAAATACAAATATAGGTTCTCACTCTTTGGACTAACTTGTTTCTTGTGCCAGCAAAATGATGTGAAAGAAATAGGTTTCTTTTTTTATTTGTATAAAACAATGGTCAAAATGACGATAGTTTACTGTAGTTGGTAATGTCACAACTCATCTTCATCATCTTACCTATATTTTAGTTTAAACCACACCTAGGAGATTTTAACATCATTTAATCTCTGAGTTGAAGGATGGTAAGCTTCCCGAAGATTCAATACATGATCGAGGTCGTGGCCTTGTTAGAGCTCTTCTATAAGTATCTTTAGCCTTCATTGTTCTTTTGGTAACACTTGTTGTTTTGGGCATGAATTACTTTTTGTTTTTTTGTCTACTATACCAGATACTTGCATTCAAGGGAATAATTAATTGCAACTTAAAGCCATCAAACATCCTGCTGGATGAAAATAGAATCAGGAAGGTATGGTGATCTTTATGTTGTGACTTTTCCAAGTCATGACGAGTGCTTTTGACCAATTATATGACGTTGAAGTTCCAATTGTTTCCTGGAAGCTGTGTGATTTTGGATTAGCAAGAAAATTGAGGGGTATGTTAAAGACACCTTCCTCCCAGGTAGTTCACCTCTCTCTCCCCTCCGTTCTTGCCCTAAAATGAACAAAGGAAAAGTTAAATTGGTGGCAGCTGTTTGGAAGTTCACTAAAGGTAAACTGTTTGGAAGTGCTTTTGACCAATTATAGTGGACGAAAACCATCTAAGTATGATAACAATGTTTCTTTTTGAATACCAGATCTAATAGCAAACCTTAAGAGTGAGCAATGCCTAAAGAGATGGCAGCATAAGCAATCTGCCTTAACACTAGCTTAATCAAGGATAGGGGAAAACGGAAACTACCAATAAGAAATATTGGCAAAATACCTAGACATGGTGCCTCTTGCTCTAAATCTAACAACTAGACGAGGAGATAGTGTGTTGGACTGTTTCATATCTAACTCAACTAAAGCTTATTTGTGTGACGACCCGACTTCCCTAGTCACGATGGCACCTACTATAACCCACTTGTAGGTAAGCCAACCCGTACCCAGAACGACAAGTAACGCGGCACTCCTCCGCGAACGTGGAGTAGACAGTGATGGCATGACCAAAATAGTAACTTCACACAGCTTAGCCCAGACCTTCTTTTGATGATTTCTTTGGCTTAAATACTTCCAACATATTGTTCCAAGTGTCCTCAAGAACTTTTGACATGTTGGCTTCATTTGTAGGTGTTTTGAACTCAAAATGGCTTACGAAACCAAAGAGAATGATTAAGAAATGGCTCCTAACATTGAGGAAAAGTATTTTTGATGAGAGCAGGTTCCTTTAGGCAAAATGTGCCTGAAAATATGATGAGTACTTGCCCCGAAGTGAGGACAGTGTCTCATTTTCTGTTTTGGATAGCCTCCCTTGTAGTGATTTTATTGATATTTCTGTATACTGTGATTGTGCCCTTGTCAGGCGAACTTTTCTTTCTTTGTTATGGATTGGAATTCCCTTGTCCGACTTTGATATTGTGGATGTTTTTGTTGATATTTTGTTGGATTGGTCTGTTTTAGTTTTTGATTCGTAGTTTGTATCTTCTTTGTTTTTGTTTTGATAATAACATTTGGATAGACGATGCTCGATGATGGATTGAGCGTGACGACTTTCTTAAGGGTAAATTGTTGATTCCTTGTGAGTGTTTGATTGGCGTTGATTGTGGCGAAGTCTGAGTAGCCGTTGCTAATTAAATGCATGAAGTACTTGTTGTTGTTGATTAAGTTAATTAAAGTTTAAGAAATCAGTTCATTGACACTATATTTGAAAATCTTTAGTTAGTTATGTATAGCATATTGAACGTAAATAATGACTGATGCCTTGTTTCTCTTTGAACATGTCAAGTGTCCTTCTGATAATTTGCTTATAATTTTCCTACTTAAGCAGTTTGACGAAGGAGGTGTACTTCCTACAAAATGTTGAAGGTGCAGGTTTAACGTCATTCGATTATTTGACTTTGTTTGAGAGGAATCAAAACAATGGCTCTTCACGTTGAAAAACAACAAGTTTAAATTTATTTGCTTTTTTTGTGGAGAAAACAACAGGCTCATGGAAATCAGGTCTGATGCAAAGCAATGCTTTGGCGTGCGCGTTCACTGGGTACCTCCTTTCAACCTACCCCAATTGCTCCTTAGTGGACGCCCGACATCCATTCTGGTGTCGCAGCATCTCCTGCCCATACATACAGGCCATAATCAGCTCATCATGGCGATGGCGCTCCGAAGTGGTGAGTGGTGAGACGAACTTATTGGCCCTGTCTTTGTCACATCCACTGGCACTGGGAAAAAGGGTGCCATATAATCCAAACTCTTCTCTGGTACACCTGCAGAACGACACAACCGAGTAATGATACCTCCAAAAGTATACCTGCGCCCTTTGTGCACCCGGACCTTTCTCATAACAGACTTCAGAACTGCCCCATGTTTAATTCAGTGTTCGTCATCAGTACGTACACCAAACACACATTATGACGTGTGATGTCTGTGTAGTGGAGCCCGGGGATTTAACAGTTCATAACTATTTTCAACCACACCCGAGCTTCTCTGCTCATATGCGCATAAGGAAGCGATTGGTGGAGCCGCTTGGCACTGTGCTTGGTCCATCGGATCATTGACTGAGGACCACAGAGTGTGTGGCGAATGTCTTGATATGGTGGTCTAATATTCAATCTCGTCATCACCAATGGGTCCGTATCTGCTGCTATGCCCACTATGTAATTCAAAAGTTCGTAATGTTAATTGAGTACCCGGTTCTCCAATCGATTGACCTGCAATAATACCTACAGCTTCCCCCAATTCAACCAGGTCGCCATGAGTAGGACTACGGCCATAACATAATCGACAAATCCAAGCAGAGTTTCAAGACAATAAAGAAGTGGTGCTTCTTTCCTGTACTCCAACTCAGTAGCTCATTGCGAATAAGGTCTCCTCGGCAACGACAGAGGAAGCAACTCGTCCCCCCACTCCGAACTCGCTTCCTTTGACTTGATGTTACCACCTATTTACCGGGTCGCTGAGTACCTTACATGATTACCTATAAACACAATAGATTTCAATCCCAAGACAACCAACAATTCACGGAAAGTGTGGGTGATGTGCAGACACCACTCCACACTTATTCCATAGAGTGATCCTACCTTGGTACTCAAACTTCCCAAAAGTTAACACGCAAAACCCAAAACTACAACACACCCACATATTTAACACATTCATACATCGCATTCAATTACCACAACAGCAGTCAAGTACAACCAACCTCGACCCCACGACAAGTACACAACAAACCCACAATCCCACACAACACAGTGCTACTCATGACTTCACACTAATACCTTCAAATTCCACGAAGCGTAGAATCTTATTCATCAAACAGCCCCCCATTTCTTCACCCTACAATGTTCATACAACCACACTTCACCAATGCCCACATGAGATCAAACAATCGGCAATTTCTACTCAAGAATTCAAAATATTCATCAAAATTCAGCCTCCACAACTTCCATCCACTAGTAATCACCACCCAACATCAACACACTAATTTATGATCAAGAATCAAGAGAGATTATAGCAAGATACGTACCTTCGATGTTAGAGAAAAGAAGAATCGGGAGAGAAAGAGGCAGAATTGTCTTTGCGTTACGGAATGAACCTTGAATAATCACACAAGGACAAGGGAAGGGGGAAATCGTGGGTAATGGGGGAGAAAAATGGGAGAATGGTGGTGAATTTAGGGTAGTATTAGTATTAAAATGGGGGTGGGGTTGGATTTTTTAAAATTATGGGTGAAACTCGACCTTTTAATTAAAATCAAATTATCCTTACCTTGTCCGCGACGCGGCTCCATTACAGAGTCTTCTGTTTCGCGAAAAACATTATTTCCCAGCAAACTCAATTTTTTGAGCTGCTCTCCGCAACGTGGCTCTATCACGGAGCTCCTTTATTTTTGACGAAAAAATTAATTCTCGTCGAATCCAAAAATCTTGGCCTACCCTGCGACGCGTGCACGTTACAGAGTGTTCTGCCTCACCCTGGAAAAATTAATTTCTAGCGAGGTAAAATTCGTGACCTGCTCCGCGACACACTATGGCTACGTATTCCTAATCCCTGCACATTTTACAAACAACAGCCATTAACACACACACGATGGGTTGCCTCCCATCCAACACCTTAGCTTTGGTCATGGCACGACTCATTTATTTGTATTTTCTTGATTTATCAATTTTTTTTTGGCTATTTCTTACGAATTGAAATTACACAAAGAAGAACAGAAATCCTATCTACTACATGTGATCACGGGTTGCCTCCCCTGGAAAAACCCATCTCATGACTCACTCGTCATTCAAATTAAGCATTTCTTGCTCACAATCGATGTCATTCCCAAAGTAATGCTTTACTCTCTGCCCATTTACATGAAAAGTGGTGCTCATGTCCTTATTTCTTAGCTCCACATCCCCATGTCGATTCATTCTCACCACCTCAAATGGCCCACTCAACTTATACCGAAGTTTTTTGGGGAACAACTTTAGTCTTGAATTGAATAGTAAAACCAATTGGCCAGGCTCAAAGGTGCATGACATAATATGTTTGTCATGCCACTTCTTGGTCTTCTCTTTATATAGCTTGGCATTTTCATACGCGTGGAGCCTGAATTCTTCTAGATCATGCAATTATGTTATCTTCTATTGCCCGCCAACTCAGGATCCATATTCAACTTCTTTATAGCCTAGTATGCTTGATGCTCCAATTCCACTAGAAGGTGACATGCTTTCCCAAACACCATTCGATAGGGAGAAGTCCCTATTGGTGTCTTATATGAAATCCTGTATGCCCATAATGCATCATCTAACTTGTCAGCCCAATCTTTTCGTTGTGCATTTGAAGTCTTCTGCGGGATTTGCTTTACTTCCCTTGACCGCTAGTCTAAGGATGATAGGTTGTGGCTACCTTGTGTCGCACTCCATATTGGCCAACAAATTCCGCAACGAACTATTGATGAAATGCTTACCCCCATCGCTTATCATGGCCCTTGGAGTTTCGAACTTGGTGAAGATGTGCTTCCTGATTAACTTTACTACCACCTTCACATCATTAGTAGGTAAGGCAGCAACCTCAACCCACTTGGACACATAATCAACTGCTACTAGTATGTACCGGTTTCCATTGGATGCTAGAAACGGTCCTATGAAATCTATCCCCCACACATCAAAGATCTCGACCTCTAAGATGTTGCTTAACATCATCTCATCCCTTCTAGAAATAGTGCCCATTCACTGACATTGATCACAACCCTTAACAAAAACCGCAACATCTTTATATAGTATAGGCCAAAAGAAACCAAATTGCAATACCTTATGCATCGTGCGCTCGCCTCCGTGGTGTCCACCATACGGTGAAGAGTAACAACTCTCCAATACTTGCATCACCTCCTTTTCAACTATACACCTTTGCACCACCTGGTTCCCTGCTTGAATAAGAAAGGCTCTCCCACATAGAAAACGTCGCCTCATGTTTCAGCTTTTGTTTCTGATGTGTCGAAACCCCAAGTGGAAATAAACCACTTGCCAGCAAGTTTACAATATTAGCATACCAAGGTACTTGTGCTATGTCCAAGGCTAGTAATTGCTCATCAGGGAATTCTTCACGAATTTGTTCATCATTCATCACATGAGATAAGTCCCTTTCCTATCTTTAATTTTCAGATCAAACTCTTTCAGGAGTAATATCCATTTGAATAGCCTCGGCTTCGCATCTTTCTTGTTGAATAAATACCTGATCGCAACATGGTTAGTGTAAACAACACCAAGTAAGATCTGAACTTATCAAAACCAAACACTAGCGCTAGCATCTCTTTCTTTGTGACGGTGTAGTTTGATTATGTTGCATCAAGGGTCTTGCTAGCATAATAGATGGAATGAAACATCTTATCCTTCGCTAGCCTAGCACATGAGCTCGAAGGGTAGCTCCCAATTCAGAGCAATTAGAATAGGTGCTTCAATCAACTTCTTCTTTAGGAGCTCAAAGGCCTGCAAACAATTTTCACCAAATGCAAATTTCACCTCCTTTTCCAATAAACTGCACATAGGTCTCGCAGTCTTAGAAAAATCCTTGATGAATCTTCAAAACCCTGCATGTCCAAGAAAACTTTGGACTCCTTTCACAGTGATGGGTGGTGGCAACTTCTCGAACCAGGAAGTGGCACTTCTTCCAATTCAACACCAGATTTGTCTCCTCACACCTTGCAAGGCTTGTCAAGATTATGCAAACAGAGGTGAAGAGAGTCGCCAAATAACGAGAAGTCGTCCATAAACACCTCAACAAAATCGTACACCATATCGTGGAAGATTGCCATCATGCATCTCTGGAATGTAGCTTGTGCATTGCACAATCCGAATGGCATGCGTTTGAACGCATAGGTGCCATATGGACAAGTAAAGGTTGTCTTTTCTTGATCCTCTGATTGTAACCTGACTAGCCATCCAAGAAACAATAATATTATCACATCTGATCAATGAACAACACAGGGTAATGAATGGTCCTTTACAGTGGCATCATTTAACTTTCGATAATCCACGCAGATACGCCATCTAGTTACTATCCTTGTAGGGATCATTTCATTCTTCTCATTGGTCACCACCGTCATACCTCCCTTCTTGGGCACACATTATACAGGACTCACCCATTTGCTATCAGATATGGGGTACACTATCCCTGCATCTAGCCACTTTATTACCTCTTTCCTGACCACATTCTTCATGACTTATGCACTCGGCTTGTGACCTTCCTCCATGTAAATCTTGTGCATACACAACGTTGGACTTATCCCGTGAATGTCGAACATCTGCCAGCCTAAAGCTGCTTTTCTCTTCTTCAATATACTCAATGTTGCTTCAACCTCTGGTTCAGACTAATCTGCAGACAAAATCACAGGTAAGGATCTTCATCCAAAAATGCATATGGGCTGGCAATGTATTAGCTCCTTCTGCTGCAAGATCTTTTACTGTTATGGTAGACAGCCCTTCATACACGGCCGACAGTTTAAACGCCTTATATACATCAAACACTTCCACTTTGGGGTTCCAACCCTTCAATGAAGGTGTGGACCAAAACCTCGTTAGCCTGATGATGGTGCGGAAAACTCAAAAACATAAATTTAAACCTGTCCCAAGCCTAGTACAAGTTTTCTCCTCCTTTTTGTCGGAAGCTATATATGTCACTCCTTAACTTAGTTATCTTCCCAGCTAGGAAAAACCTTATCAAGAACTTTCGTGCAAGATCGTCCCATGATGTTATGGAGTTTGCTGGCTCAGAATTCAACCATCTTTTTGCTTCCCCTAGTAGAGAAAAGGAAAATAGGGTGAGCCTCACGTTATCGGAGTTCACTCCAATTGGAGTGTTAGTGTCACTGATTTCGAGGAAATTCTGGATATGAACTTGTGGATCTTCGTGCGATAAACCAGTGAACTGTCCGTTTGAGTGCACCATGTTCTGCTTCAGTTCAAATATTCCACCAACTTTTGGTTTCTGAATGCATGAAGTAACACTGGTGGTACGTGGGATTGCAACGTCGCTCACTTTCATCTCGGCCATCACTACAGGTGCTTCTTGTTCAACCCTTTCTACCAGAGTTAGTGGTTCACTTGCAACAAGTGGAACAGAGTAAGTGAGTCGTCTTTGCCTTCTTTGGTAATGAACAAATTTTTTCGGTTCAGCGAGAGGCTCTACCAAGTCGTGGTCGTCTTCCAGTTTGAAGTTTCAACACAACCTGCAAAATGAATAGCTAAAATCAAGTTGTCAACACTTGCTCACTAACTTCAAAAATTAGATAAATCAAATACTTTCTAATTCTAAAGTCCCCGGCAGCGGTGCCAAAAACTTGTTGCGCCCAATCGCACACACAAGTGTACGTGGTCGTGCAAGTATTAAAGTGGCTCTTTTTAAGAGTCGGGTATCATACCCACAGGGACTCAAGATTAGATTAATTCAATTTTTCCAATACTTTCAATTTGAAACAAGTGTTATCAAGAATAGTGAATTGGATTTTTATATAATTTATATTCTATTTATAAGCTTAACTACTACGATTCAATTGCAAAAGGGTTTGAACAATGACTGGGGAAATTCCATGGATGCTGCTAACTTAAGGATTCATGCATATTATTTTGTAGAATGGATGATCACCGGGTTAATTAAATGATTATGGCCTTCTGACCTCTAATCGCCTACGATAATTGGCAGCCTAACTTACATCATTGAGTGGGGATAGGCTGAACCAATTACCGAGCATTATGATTTTGTCATGTCTACTAACCGAGCAAGGTTGCTAGGTATATCTCTATTCTAGATACAAATCAACTCTAAATCTAAGAGTAAATCATGCTCCTTTCACCCCATGTTCTATCCTCTTATCCCTCCTGAGTTCAATTCAGACAAGATATTTATTTTTGTGGTGATCAAGCACGAAATACTAAAACAAGAGCAAAAGATTGATTCATGTGAGAATTAACTTTGATCCATTAAACTCAATAAAACAGAATCATTCAGTATCCACAGGCCTAGAACTAGAGAAATTATCTACTCATATCAAGATTCTCAATTACGCAATGTTTAAATAACATAAAGAGATTCAAATAAAGAATAGTTTATGAATGAACCCTAAATGCAAATGAAAAAGCTCCCTAAGTTGTCGTTCTTCAAAACCCAGAAAAAATAATAATAATAAAATAAAAATTTGAGTGTATTTATATTTAGTCGAAACCGGCCAAATCTGGCACCAGGGTCCGCGACGCGGAGAGTCTTCAAGAATCCCAATCCTGGCGAACATCTCTTCTCCGCAACGCGTGCACAATACGGAGTGTTCTGTCTCCAACTCCAATTCGCGAACAAATAATAAATTCCCTCTCCGCCACACAGAGGGGATACAGATATGCCTTGTTCAGAATTTTTCGTTCTCCTTTCTTATTGCTCTTTTACTTGTGTTCTCTCGTGCTTCCCAGTGCCTGTTTCAACGCTCGTTTCTTCATTTAACCTCACCTACACAACTAATCATGTTGGTTAGTCTAAATGAATTCATATGACTCGACACTACTATCAATTAGTAAAGATTAATTCTGAACTTGGCCAAAATGCGGGTGTTATTTGGTTCTTAAGCATGCAAATACACCCAGCGGAGGAGACAGTGATGGCAGGACCAAAACAATAGCTTCGCACAACTTAGCTCGGACCTTCTTTTGATGATTTCTTTGGCTTAAATAATTCCTAATACATTGTTTTAAGGTTCCTAATACATTGTTTTAAGGTTTGTAGGTGTTGGCTTCATTTGTAGGTGTTTTGAACTAAAAATGGCTTCATTCGTAGGTTGCCTTATGCTGACACTAGACACGAACATCCAAAATTTGTGACAACACCCTAATTCTTCTTGGTCTTTTTTTAGTAGAGGCATGGGATATTGAGGTTTCATGGTAAATTTGTTGCATGCCTACAATGGGATTTCCCAAATAGGCACTAAGGACATCAATGTCATGTGCGATTGAACACTTAAATAGAGATGATTGTTTGTAGTCTCACAAATAAAGGGTGTTACTCTTTGGACTAACTTGTTTCTTATGCGAGCAGCATGATGTGAAAGAAAGAAGTTTCTTATTTGATTTGTATTTAAAGAGCGGAAATACGGAAAAGACTCAGAAATACCCCTAAATTATTCGAAATAGCTCATATTTACCCTTAAACTATATTTCGGCTTAAAACTACCATTTCTGTCATACTATTAGGTCAAAAGTACCCTTCTTATTAACTGAAGCTGTTAAATGCCATTTGGATGCTACATGACATGCCACGTAAGCGCCACAATTTCATTCATTTCCACATGGACTAATATTCCTAATCCTTAATTTTTCCCCTCATTTCTCCATTTCCATTTGAAACCATTTCACCCACCCCTGTCCCCCCCATTTCTCCAATTGAGCATACATGAAAATTGCTCAATTGCAAAGCATGGTTGCTGCTGCTGCTGGCTGCTTTTCTTTAGGGGAAAAGCTTTTCTTACCCTAGTCGCGAAATTAGGGGAAAGGGGTGGGTGAAATGGTTACAAATGGAAATGGAGAAATGAGGGGAAAAATTAGGGATTAGGAATATTAGTCTATGTGGAAATGAATGAAATTGTGGCGGTTACGTGGCATGCCATGTGGCATCCACATGGCATTTAACAGCTTCAGTTAATAAGAAGGGGACTTTTGACCCAATAGTATGACGGGAAGGATAGTTTTGAGCCAGAATATAGTTTAAGGGTAAATATGAGTTATTTCGGATAGTTTAGGGGTATTTTTGAGCCTTTTCCGTTTAAAGAATAGTCAAAATGGCCACAGTTTACTATAGTTGGTAACGTCACAACTTGCATCTGCATCATCTTACCTATATTTTAGTTTTAACCACACCTGGGAGATATTTAATCTCTGAGTTGAAGGATGGTAAGCTTCCGAAAGATTCAATACATGATCTTGCTACAGCCTTGATTGCTTTTGTAGCATGAATTACTTTTTTGGTGTTTTGTCTACTATACATACTTGCATTCAAAGGGAATAATTTACTGTGACTTAAAGACATCAAACATCCTGTTGGATGAAAATGGAATCACGAAAGTATGGTGATCTTTATGTTGTGACTTTTCCACATCATGGTGAGTGCTTTTGACCAATTATATGAGTTTGAAGTTCAATTTATTTCCTGGCAGCTGTGTGATTTTGGATTAGCAAGAAAATTGAGTGATATATAAAAGACACCTCTCTCTGCCCGTATTTTTATATTTTATAAAAACACCATCATTTTTTGGACTAAATTTCATTCCTGATTTGTTGTACAAAATTTATACAACATATTTTATACAATTCTTATTCGAACTTGTTCTCCAAAGTTACTTCCAATTGCAAGTAGTAATAGTAATTTTTTTGTTGTATAAAGTCCATCTTTTCACTGAACATTTTCATTATAAAATAATAATACAAATATATGGGTATTTAAATAATTTTTAAAACTTGTAAGTATAATTCATATCTTAAAAATAAATAAATATTTCTCTCAAAATCTATGGTCAAAACGCACATATTATAAACCCACTTTATAGTCATATACTCTCTCTGGCCTTGCCTTCTTTTGACATACTTTCTCCCCACCTCCAAATAAAATAGTTATGAAATTCTAATTGGCCAAAAGTATATTTTAAATAAACATATTTTAAAATTTGATCAAACATACTCATTTTCCAACCAATATTTTTTTTATTTTTATAAAGCAAACTAAAAAGAAGTAAAAATGTTTTTAAGATGTACGTTATTTTATTCATTCAACTAATAATAAAAAAGCATAGATACAAATTTAAAGCGTTGGAGATATTAAACAAACTGAATATCCTAACTTTTAAAATTTCCTTTTCTCTAAAAATAAAAATAAAAATAAAAATAATTTTTCATTTCATTTTATTTTTTTCAATCTAACCATTGTATATTCTCTCGCTCTCGGATCTCCTCTTTCTCTCTCTTTCTCATCCTCACAAATCTCACCATTTTCAAAAATTATCAGTAAATTTTTGTTTGATTTCAATGAATTTCTTCAGTAGATCTCTTTGATTATAGCAGAGAAAAGAACTGTATTAGTTTCAATTTCAGATTCAGAAAAAGAGGAAAAACCCTAGCTAAGTGATTTTGTGTGAGCAAGTGCAAAATATGAATCAGTATCGTATATATGAAGCTATTGACCATGGAAAACACTCGGTAATGGTTTGTTTTTTCTCTGTTCTTCTTTTGTATGCGTTTTTAGGTTAACTGTTTTCTTTAAGTTTTTTTTAAATTTTTTTTTTTGTCTTTTTGCAGACTGTATATAGGAAGAAAGAAGAAGACATTAGAGTATTTTGCGATTTTAAGTGTGGATAAATCTCAGAAAAACAAGGTTCTTCATGAAGTAAGAAACCCCATGAAATAAGTTTCTTTGTTTTTATATTTTAATTGTAATTTGAGTTTGAGATTTAATTCATATAGAATTTACTAGGGAAGTGGAATTGGATTGTTGAAATTTCGAATTTGATTTCACCTACAACAACAACAACAACCACATACACAACATCATCTCATAAAGTGGGTTTTGGGGAGGGTAGAGTGTACACCGACCTTATCCTTACCTTGGGAGGTTGAGAGATTAGACTGTTTTCGTTGGACCCTTACCTGTATATGCTTGCATGTGATTATAAAATTGTGGAAGTGCCTGATTTATCCTCTTGATAACAGTGGTTTATCCTCTTGATAACGTTGTTGTGTTATTATATGCATTGACTTGCAGTAAAATTCTATTGGTGCCTGCTAATCTAAAGTGCTAATGGATCTGCGTACTCAATTGTTTTAGCATTATCTGTAGTTCTTACAAATCTGCAGAAGCAGCTGAACTACTTCAGAAGCTAAATGTATATGCTTTTAGAAAGCGTGGTCTTAGAAAACAACTTGCCTCATCATATTTCTAGATGTTTTAAGGATTGTTGATGCTTGTGACTATCATAGTTACGAGAATATTGGGAATTATATGAGTCATAACACAGTCTTTCTGTTCTGTGACATAAATTTGAAGTCTCGTGAACAAATGATGAAGAACCCCAACCTCTTTTCGTAAAATCTATTTCCTTCAGTTTCCTTTATGCATACTTATTCTTTTATTGGCTACATTTTCCGCAGGTCAAAATTCTTCATTCTCTAGATCATGCAAATGTATTGAAGTTACACTACGGGTGAGAATTATCTTTTTCCTGTCTTCCATGTAACTCTTTTTTTTTCTTCAATTTCATTACTGTGGTGAAGGTCATTTTGGTGTTTAATAAGAAGATTTATCTGACTTATTTTCTAATTCAACCGATCCATAGGTATGAAACATATGCACACCTGTTGTTGGTTTTAGAATATTGTGTTGGAGGAAATCTCATGAGCTTGCTGCAGCAGGTAAACACTGACAGATATGGTATTTTATAATTACATTTCACTGATCTAGTGGTATAACTGCTGTGTTGGCATATAGGATGCCTTATGCTGACATTATACACCAACATCCAAAATTTTTGACAACACCCTAATTCTTCTTCGTCTTTTTTTTTAGTAGAGGCATGGGATATTGAGGTTTCATGGTAAACATGTTGCATGCCTACATTGGGATTTCCCAAACAGGCACTAAGGACATCGGTGTCATGTGCGATTGAACACTTAATTAGAGATGATTGTTTGTAGTATCACAAAATACAAATATAGGTTCTCACTCTTTGGACTAACTTGTTTCTTGTGCCAGCAAAGTGATGTGAAAGAAATAGGTTTCTTTTTTGATTTGTATATAAAGAGTAGTCAAAATGACCACAGTTTACTGTAGTTGGTAATGTCACAACTTGCACATGCATCATCTTACCTGTATTTTTGTTTAAACCACACCTGGGAGATTTTTAACATCATTTAATCTCAAAGTTGGAGGATGGTAAGCTTCCTGAAGATTCAATACATGATCTTGCTTGTGGCCTTGTTAGAGTTCTTTTGTAAGGAACTTTAGCCTTCATTGTTCTTTTGTAACACTTGTTCTTTTGGGCATGAATTACTTTTTTGGTGCTTTTTCTACTATACCAGATACTTGCATTCAAAGGGTATTTACTGTAACTTAAAGCCATCAAACATCATGTTGGATGAAAATGGAATCACGAAGGTATGGTGATTTTTATGTTGTGACTTTTCCACATCATGATGGGTGCTTTTGACCACTTATATGACGTTGAAGTTCCATTTGTTTCCTGGCAGCTGTTTGATTTTGGATTAGCAAGAAAATTGAGTTACATATTAAAGACACCTTCCTCCCAGGTAGTTCACCTCTGTCTCCCCTTCTTTTTCCCCTAAAATGAACAAAGGAAATTTGATTCATTAGCGGTTAAAATGTTCAATGCTACTTGTATTTTGAAAAGGAAGTAAGATTTTGAACCATCTTGAGTGATTTGCAGGCCATGTGTGGTGAGTTATTAAATAATGCCTTGTGTTCAGTTTTATCACCTAGCCGTTCCTGAATATCTGCATGAGGTTACCCGATGATGAATTGCTTGACGACTTTCTTAAGGGCAAATTTGTTGTCTTTTTGGGAAGGTTTTGACTTGGTTGGTACTAAGAACATAGTAATGCATGTGAATAGTGTTGAGCAATCCTCTTTGTTTTTAAAAGGTTGAGCATGTTATGAATGATTTTGTGACACTCTTACAACTCTTTTTGTGACTTTTGATTCATTTGCGGTAAAATGTTCAATGCTACTTGTATTTTGAAAAGGATGTAAGATTTTGAAACATCTTGATTGATTTGCAGGCCATGTGTGGTGAGTTGTTGAATAATGCCTCGTGTTTGCTTTTGTCACCTAGAACTTGCTCAGTTGGTCTTGAAATGTTTGTCTTGATTGAGTTTGGTTGGAGAAATGATCTTAGGATTTCTTTGATGTTCTTGAAGTCCACTTGGCCTAAAAATCCCACCTTTGCACTAAATATATGCTTAGTTGCCTCCTTTGAGCCTAATCCTTTTTATTGGCAACCATATTACAAGCCTTATCCTTTTTGAAAAAGTAACCCTCTTTTGAACCCTTCCCTCCTTGAACTTGAGGTTGTGAAAGTTGAGGCTAAAAGCCAAAGTTGGGGGTGTTATGGGAAATTCATTGAAAGAATGCTTACCATATGAGGGCTTGATATAAAAAAAAAAAAGAGAAATTGAAGGATGGATGGAAAGTCTTAAAGAAAAAAAACTTTGTAAAAGAATGAAAGAAAATTAATAAAATGAGATTTGAATCCTCCAAAAGTTGAAAATGGTTGCATGTGGGGCATCTAGAGTGGAAACAAGAAAACAAAAATGAAAAATAGTGTGGAATGTGCATGGGTTTGAAAAGTGAAGAAAAGTGGAGAAAGTTGGAAATGATGAATTGTTGTGTAACATTCAAGGAGGGTGTAGTCACTTATACCTAAATAATATCCTTACCTTCCCTAAGCCTACATTACAAGCTTACCAAAGTCCTTTGAGCTTTCTAACCAAATGGAGTTGAGTCAATGTTGATTGAAAATATGGGCAAGCCTATGGTGTGACATTTGTGTGCATGAGATGATTCTTTGTGAGTGTGAGTGTTGCATCTTTGTCCCCTTGTCTTGTTTATATGTGTGTGGGGTTTTGGGACACTTCTTACTTGTGACGGCTTGTAAGTTGAAAAAGTGGTGATTTTGAAAATTCCTAACTGCTTCAAGTGAGCATGTGCAAGAGTTAATGAATTGAGTCATTTCTTGAGTTTGAGTTGTTGTCACTTAAATGATTCTTGTTTTTTAAAAATGTTTCATAAGAATGAGAGGATTTCTTTTGTGGAAAGTTTGCATGTGGAATATTTCTTAGTACCAACCAAAGCCATTACCTTTGTGCTTAATTGAGAGAGGGAAATTGATTTGTGGTGTGTCTTGAAATAAGAAGAGCCTCTCGTGTTTTTGATTTTCTTTAGTTTGCGGACAAACAAAGTTTCTAAGTTGGGGGTGATGATGGGTGGTGGATTTCACCTGATTTGAGTCTTTTTTCGTAGCTATTTTCGCTTGAATGGTGGATTTCACCTCATTTGAGTCTCTTTTCATAGTTATTTTGGCTTGCTTTAGTTTTGAATTGATGCTTGTAATGTGATTTTTTTTTCTTCATATTTGCATGAAAATGAAATGGAGAGTTGATTTAGGATATTTGAAGAAATCAAGTGAACTTGAGGCAAAAAGAGGTCAAAAGATTTCTGGCAGGGAATGGGAATAATTTACTGTGACTTAAAGCCATCAAAAATCCTGTTGGATGAAAATGGAATCGCGAAGGTATGGTGATCTTTATGTTGTGACTTTTCCACATCATGACATGTGCTTTTGACCAATTAAATGACGTTGAAGTTCCATTTGTTTCCTGGCAGGTGTGTGATTTTGAATTAGCAAGAAAATTGAGTGATATATTAAATACACCTTCCTCCCAAGTAGTTCACCCATCTCTCCCCTCCTTTTTGCCCTGAAATGAACAAAGGAAAAGTAAATTGGTGGCATAACTGTTTGGAAGTTCACTAAAGGTAACCTGTTTGGAAGTGCTTTTGACCAATTATATGACGTTGAAGTTTCAATCATGCTTCCCTTTTCCTCTTCCAGTTCTTATAAAAATAAGATTTCTTTGATAGCTCAAAACCATCTATGAACCTTTCGGATATTCTTTGGCATCCATCTTATCTCTCAGTGAGATCTGTAATGCCTAGTAGAAAATCAGTTAAAGGTTCAGATGCAATTCCTTTACTTTCATTTGATGCACTCAATTATCTGATTTTGTCAAAATGTCAAAGGAGCAATTAGACTCTTTTAATAGTAGAATCATCAGTATTGTTAGTGGGAATACTCCCTCAGAGGGGAGAAGCAAAATGTGATCAGATACTTTGAGCTTTTGAGCAGCAATGCTGATGCAGCCAACATCTTGACCAATGGGTCTATCGTGTTGGTTCTAGTCAAAATGCTTCATCACTCCAAGGTTTCTCTGTTGCATGATCAACTTGCTTCACTTATTGGCTTGTTGATTCATCACTCTACTTTTATAGGGGATGAGCTATCAATTCTAGAATATTAGGCGCACCAACTGATGGTCTAAGAGACGGGCAAAAGAATTTGAGAAGGTTTTCCATGGCTGCTTTGGGCGAATTACTATTTTATATATCTACTCAGAGTGAGCATGTTCGGGATAATAAACCAATGGAGTCTCCATCTAACGACAGCTGACCCTCATCCTGTTGGCAGGTATCTTCGTTGCTGTAGCTTCTTATTGGTGCAGCTTGTCAAGTTTATTACTCCCTCCATTTTTATTTTTGTCTTGTTTTGACTTGGCATGGAGTTTAAGTAAAGAAGACTTTTGAATATTGTGAACTTAATTAAAGATATGCAGAATGTACCAAATGTTCTTAAATTGAAACCGAGGGAGTGTTGTATTTGTTAAAATTCCTCTCCACGATATCTCACTAAGCTATACTGCAATGAGGTTTTAAGTATTAAGTGTTCGATGAGGAATCACTTAAAAGCATAGACACTGTCAGAAACACAATTCAAGCACCAATGCAGCTCTTATGAGAAACAATACAAGTTGTCACTAGGATATAAATGGTATACTTATTAATGGGATAAAAACCATTTATCTTTTAATTTGTGATAATTATACAGTCCCGTATACTCTCAGACATGCAAGTGTATGTAAGGATTATCTTGTAGTAAATCATATCCTAGAAATCTGCACGGGACAAATTTCTAACATGAAGAATAAGATGGATGACAAATGACAACTTGGCATAGACTTAGCTATCTGTCCCACATCACGAAATATTGTAGAATCTATACATACAAGATTTGACAAATTTTTCTCTGTATTTTACTGGATGAACTAATATAAGCTTGCAATTCCCTTGTAATGCAACACTGTATAGCAGTAAAATGAACAAGTGTATTAAGAGTAACGCAACACTATCTTTTACATATTGCAAAGCATAACATTTTGTCTTAACATTCCTTTCTGAAAATGTTAATGTTGTAGGTTACAATTCCAATAATTTCATTGGTTTCATCACTTTTAAGAAACGGAGAGGATGATATTACTATACTTAATGCTCTGAGGACAATTGGAAATATCTCCAGTCAAGGATGGTACTGGTCAGCTCAATTCACCAGCCAAGATGTCATTACTGACCTCTGCTACATATTTAAGGCTTCTGGAAAGCAGGGTCTTGCTTGGCTCATCTTGTTCGTTTTAGCCTTTCTAGTATTCAACGAGTCATGGAAAAACTGTCATTCAAGGATGTGGTTTCAAGTCTGGTCAAGCATAATTCACGGGAGTAACAAATCTGCTTAAACATTCTGAACCCTCCTTGAGAAAGTCATACACTTCCAAGTGTTGGAATGTACCTTCTTGCCTTGGTCGCAGACATGAATCTTGTTCTGAATTTGCTGACTTTAATTGAGCAGGGAAGTGAAGTTTTTAAGGGAAAGTGTCACGACCCGAGAGTACCCCCTAGTCGTAACATGGCGTATTCGACCCCGAAGGGGTCTTATACGAGCCACATAGTCATTCATTGCATTCAATAATGAAAATAGTGCGGAATAAAAAAAAAACTTATTTACATCCACACATTTAAAACTTCATTAAAACAACTTTAAAAACACACAGTGGAAGTCTAACTCTCACATGGCCATCTTAGACACAAACACAAAACATAAGTAGGGACACAACCCTTTACAATCAAAACAAAACTAAAAGTGTCTATTACATGAACAAAAGAACTTAAAAGTCTTATCCTCGAATCCATGAGGACATACCAAGTCTTGGAGGAAAGCAATCCAACACTTCAAACTAGCTAGGAGGGATCACTTGCCGGAACCTACACTT
>NW_006239487.1:112254-135050 GCF_000226075.1 Solanum tuberosum
TAATTTGTTTTCTAGGAGATATGACCCTCCAAAGTAGACCCTCGAAAAGGCTTCACTTGGAAATTTCGGATTTTGATACGGTTGCTCTAAAATTTGGGTTAGACCCATTTCCCACTCAATTTGACCCCTAAACAAGAATATGAAGTCATATTTTCGAAAAACGAAACGGATCTTTTTATATACAGCTAAACAAGTTTCCGGTAACTTCCGAAGCACATTTTTAAGAACTTTTTGGGTCAAATTCAAATATAATCATTTCATTAAGTTCTCGACTCCAAACTCACATGTGAGGCTCTAGTTTCACTCTATCATTTTCCGGGTCGTTACAAAAAGGCACTCATATTTGTGGCTCTACTTTGTATGAATGGGAAGAGGTAGCTGCCAATAGTTTTTTGCAATGCTAAATTGCTCTAGACCGTTGATAGGCTGGTTAAGGAGAAGTATGTCTTTGTGAAGCAGTGTTTAACTGGTGGAGTTTCCTTTCCAGGTAATCTGATGATATCCTCATTACATTTTCTAATAGAAACATAATTGACCATGAAGTTTAAGAATTTTTTTTGTTGTTGTTGATAAAGTTCATTAAAGTTTATGAAATCAGTTCATTGACAAGTCTGTATCTGAGAATCTTTAGTTAGTTATGTATAGCGTATTGAACGTAAATAATGTTTGATGCCTTGATTCTCTTTGAACATGTCAAGTGTCCTTGTGATAATTTGCTTATAATTTTCCTACTTAACCAACTTGGCGAAAGTGGTGTACTTCATACAAAATGTTGAAGGTGCAGGGTTAGAGTCATTCGATTGTTGACTTTGTTTGAGAGGAATCAAAAAAATGGATCTTCACGTTGAAAAACAACAAGTTTAATTTTATTTGGTTTTTTTGGTGGTGAAATTTTTTGTCCCACCACTCGTTCTAGAAACATATGTGCCATCTTGCACCTTCAATAATCTAATATTCTTGACTCTATAGATTTTCATGATTATGGCATGCATGCTGCTGCATCTTCATCTTTATATTCGTAAAATTCTGGCACATCACAGTGTTCTAACTAAATTAATTCAATATCTCGCAGTAGAATGCACAAACTATTGCTGAATATTTATCTTCCCATCCACAAGTGAAAAAGGTCAATTATGCAGGTCTTGCTGACCATCCAGGGAGGTCTTTGCACTTCTCTAGGTATTCAAACAAGTGATTTTCTTGGGACTTTGAACTAAGGCGCTATGGTTGTCGGTATCCTGCCACCATGAAGCTCTTCCTTGAAGCTTACTGTTTATATGTTGATCAGTTTGCAGGCTATGGGTGCAGGCTCGGTGCTGAGTTTTCTAACAGGTTCTTTGGCAATGTTTAAGCATGTTGCTGAGGCTACCAAGTACTTAAGCATTACAGGCAGTTTGGTTAGTTTCATCTTATGCTCAACTGCTATTTTCTAAGATCATTTTTTCCTATCAAACTACTTCCTAATATGCCATCTCAATCTTTCCCTGTTGATTATAGTATACTTGCAACGATTATTTTGCTTTGGTAAGACAAACCATATATATAGTGGACAAAAACAATATTTCTTTTTGAATACCACATCTAATAGAAAACCTTAAGAGGGTGGCCTAAAGAGATGGAAGCATAGGCAATCTACCTTAACACTAGCATAATCAAGGATAGGGGAAAACTAAACTACCAATAAGAAATATTGGCAAAATACCTAGACATGGTTCCTCTTACTCTAAATCTATCAACTAGACGAGGAGATAGTTTGTTGGACTGTTTCATATCCAACTCAACTAAAGTATATTTGTGTCACGACCCGACTTCCCGAGTCACATAGCACCTACTATAACCCACGACTAGGTAAGCCAACCCGTACCCAGAACGACAAGTAACGCGGCACTCCTCTATGAACCTTTCTATTCTGTAGCACAAATTTCAAGTCTCGTGAAAAAATGATCAAGAACCCCAACCTCTTTTCTTAAAATCTATTTCTTTCAGTTTCCTTTATGCATGTACTTATTCTTCTATTGGCTACATTTGCTGCAGGTCAGAATTCTTCGTTCTCTAGATCATGCAAATGTATTGAAGTTCTACTCCTAGTGAGATTTGCATGTAACTCCTTTCTTTTTCTTCAATTTAGTTTCTATGGTAAAGCTCCTTTTGGTGTTTAATAAGAAGATTACTCTGACTTATTTTCTAATTCAACCGATCCATAAGTATGAAACATCTGCATACCTGTGGTTGGTTTTAGAATATTGTGTTGGAGGAAATCTCATGAGCTTATTGCAACAGGTAAACACTGACAGGTCTTCTATATTATAAATACATTTCATTGTTCCAGTGGTATAACTAGTATGTTGGCATATAGGATGCCTTATGCTGACATTAGACACGAACATCCAAAATTTGTCTTTTTTATAGTAGAGGCATGTGATATTGAGGTTTCATGGTAAATTTGTTGCATGCCTACATTGGGATTTCCCAAACAGGCACTAAGGACATCTGTGTCATGTGCGATTGAACACTTAATTAGAGATGATTGTTTGTAGTCTCACAAAATACAAATATAGGTTCTCACTCTTTGGACTAACTTGTTTCTTGTGCCAGCAAAATGATGTGAAAGAAATAGGTTTCTTTTTTGATTTGTATATAATGAGTAGTCAAAATGACCATAGTTTACTGTAGTTGGTAATGTCACAACTCTCGTCTTCATCATCTTACCTGTATTTTAGTTTAAACCACACCTGGGAGATTGTTAAGATCATTTAATCTCAAAGCTGAAGGATGGTAAGCTTCCCGAAGATTCAATGCATGATCTTGCTCGTGGCCTTGTTAGAGCTCTTCTATAAGTATCTTTAGACTTCATTGTTCTTTTGTAACACTTGTTGTTTAGGGCGTGAATTACTTTTTGTTTTTTTGTCCACTATACCAGATACTTGCATTCAAAGGGAATAATTAATTGTGACTTAAAGCAATCAAACATCCTGCTGGATGGAAATAGAATCAGGAAGGTATTATGATCTTTGTGTTGTGACTTTTCCACATCATGACGAGTGTTTTACCCAATTATATGACGTTGAAGTCCCAATTGTTTCCTAGAAGCTATGTAATTTTGGATTAGCAAGAAAGTTGATTGGTATATTAAAGACACCTTCCTCCCAATAGTTCACCTCTCTCTCCCCTCATTTTTCCCTAAAATGAATAAAGGAAAATTTAAATTGGTGGCAACATTTTGGAAGTTCACTAAAGGTAAACTGTTTGGAAGTGCTTTTGACCAATTATATGACGTTGAAGTTTCAATCATGCTTCCTTTTCCTCATCCAGTTCTTATAAAAATAAGATTTCTCTGATATCTCAAAACCATCTACGAACCTTTCAGATGTTCTTTGGCATCCATTTGATCTCTCAGTCAAGATCTGTAATGCCTAGCTGAAAATTAGATAGAGGAACAGATGCAATTCCTTCACTTTCATTTGATGGACCTCAACTGTCTGATATTGTCAAAATGTCAGAGGAGCAATTAGACTCTTTTAATAGTTGAATCATCAGTATTTTTAGTGGGAGTACTCCCTTAGGGGAGAAGCAAAATGTGATCAGATACTTTGAGCTTTTGAGCAGCAATGCTGATGCAGCCAACATCTTGACCAATGGGTCTATTGTGTTGGTTCTAGTCAAAATGCTTCATCACTCCAAGGTTTCTCTGTTACGTGCTCAACTTACTTCACTTATTGTCTTGTTGATTCGTCACTCTCTACTTTCATTGGGGATGAGCTGGAAAATTCTGGAATATTAGGTTGTCTAACTGATGGTCTGATAGACAGGCAAGAGAAAGTGAGAAGGTTTTCCATGGTTGCTTTGGGCGAATTACTATTTTATATATCTACTCAAAATGAGCATATCGTAAACCAATGGAATCTCCATCGAAGGACAGCAGACCCTCATCCTGTTGGCTGGTATCTTCGTTGTTGTAACTTCTTATTGGTGCATCTTGTCAAGTTTATTACTCCCTCCATTTTAACTTTTGTCTTGTTTTGACTTGGCATAGAGTTTAAGAAAGTAGAGAAGACTTTTGATTGTGAACTTAAATTAAAGATATGTAGAATGTACCAAATGTTCTTAAATCTCGTGGTCTTAAACATGTCATGTGGAAAGATGAAATTAAAGAATTTCCAAAAAAGAGAAGACAAATTGTTTTTTAAACGGACAAAAAAGGAAAGGAGGACAAACAATTTGAAACAGAGGGAGTGCTATATTTGTTAAAATTCCTCTCCACAATATCTCACTAACCTATATTGCAATGAGGTTTTAAGTATTAAGTGTTCTATGAGCAATCACTTAAAAGCATAGACCAAGTCAGAAACACAATTCAAGCACCAATGCAGCTCTGATGAGAAATAATGCAAGTTGTCACTTGGATATAAAAGGTTTACTTATTAATGGGCTAAAAACCATTTTTCTTTTAATTAGTGATAATTATACAGTCATGTATACTCTCGGACATGCAAGTGTATATAATAATTATCTTGTAGTAAATCATGTCCTAGAAATCTACACGGGACAGATTTCTAACATGAAGAATAAGATGAATGACAAATGATAAATTGGCATATACTTCAATTTTTCCTTGTTAGCTATCTGTCCCACATCACGAAATATTGTATATACATACAAGATTCTACAAATTTTTCTCTGTATTTTTCTGGATGAACTAATAAGCATGCAATTCCCTTGTAGTTCAACACTATATAGCAGTAAAATGAACATGTGTGTTAAGATATTTCTCTTGGGGTTGTAGAAAAAATAAGATAAAATCATACAAGCATCTGTACTATATTTACATATTCCAAAGCCTCACATTCTGTCTTAACATTCCTTTCTGAAAATGTTAATGTTGTAGGTTACAAGTCCAATAATTTTTGTCTGTTTAAAAAACAATGTGTCATGTGGAAAGATGAAATTAAAGAATTTCAAAAAAAGAGAAGACACATTGTTTTTTAAACAGACAAAAAAGGAAAGGAGGACAAACAATTTGAAACGGAGGAAGTGCTATATTTGTTAAAATTCCTCTCCACAATATCTCACTAACCTATGCAATGAGGTTTTTAAGTATTAAGTGTTCTATGAGCAATCACTTAAAAGCATAGACATTGTCAGAAACACAATTCAAGCACCAATGCAGCTCTGATGAGAAATAATGCAAGTTGTCACTTGGATATAAAAGGTTTACTTATTAATGGGCTAAAATCCATTTTTCTTTTAATTAGTGATAATTATACAGTCATGTATACTCTTAGACATGCAAGGGTATATAATGATTATCTTGTAGTAAATGTGACAAATTTCTAACATGAAGAATAAGATGGATGACAAATGATAACTTGGCATAGACTTCAATTTTTCCCTGTTAGCTATCTATCCCTCATCACGAAATATTGTATATACATACAAGATTTTACAAATTTTTCTCTATATTTTACTGGATGAACTAAGAAGCTTGCAATTCCCTTGTAGTTCAACACTATATAGCAGTAAAATGAACAAGTGTGTTAAGATATTTCTCTTGGGGTTGTAGAAAAAATAAGATAAAATCATACAAGCATATGTACTATATTTACATATTGCAAAGCCTCACATTCTGTCTTAACATTCCTTTATGAAAATATTAATGTTGTAGGTACGAGTCCAATAATTTCATTGGTTTCATCACTTTAACGAAACGGAGAAGATGATATTACAATACTGTTAGAATAGAATAGGAAAACACAATCCTACACAAACACAATCGCATCTCTATTCTATCCCTCCTCGTGTATTTTGGGAGCACATGTTTTTGTTCATAACTTAGCCCCAGGAAAAGATAAATTAGCCCCTCGTGCTCTTAAATGTGTCTTTCTTGGTTACTCTCGAGTTCAAAAAGGGTATCGTTGCTATTCACATGATCTCCGCCGATATTTTATGTCTGCCGATGTAACAGTCTTTGAATCTCAACTTTACTAAACATCTTCTGATCATCTTGATATCTCTGAGGTCTTACCCATACCTCAGGTCTTACCTGTACCGACTTTTGAGGGACCTACTAACCCACATTATACCTTCTTAAGTTATCATCGTCTATCATCACCCCATTATGCATTTGTGTCGTCTTTGTCCTCTATTTCCATTCCTAAGACTACAGGTGAAGCACTTTCTCATTCTGGATGGAGGCAGGCTATGATTGATGAGATGTCTGCTTTACATTCGAGTGGTACTTGGGAGCTTGTCTCCCTTCCTACAGGTAAGTCTACTGTTGGTTGTTGTTGGGTTTATGCGGTCAAAATTGGTCCAGATGGTCAAGTCGATTGGTTTAAGGCTCGCCTTGTTGCCAAAGGGTATACTCAGATATTTGGGCTAGATTATAGTGACACTTTCGCTCCTGTGGCCAAAATAGCATCAGTCCGTCTTTTTCTATCTATGGCTGCCGTTCGTCATTGGCCTCTTCATCAGTTTGACATTAAGAATGCTTTTCTGCATGGTGATCTTGAGGAAGAAGTTTATATGGAGCAACCACCTGGTTCTGTTGCTCAGGGGGAGTCTAGAAGCCTTGTATGTCGATTGCGTCGGTCACTATATGGTCTGAAACAGTCTCCTCAAACTTGGTTTGGAAAGTTCAGCACAGTAATTCAGAAGTTTGGCATGACTCGTAGTGGCGCTGATCACTCTGTGTTTTATCGGCATTCAGCACCAAATCTGTGTATTTATTTGGTTGTTTACGTTGATGATATCGTTATCACTGGCAATGATCAAGTTGGTATCGCTAATTTGAAGCAGTATCTCTTTCAGCATTTCCAAAACTAAAGACCTTGGCAGATTGAAGTATTTTCTTGGTATTGAGGTTGCTCAGTCTAGATCAGGTATTGTTATTTCTCAATGATAGTACGCTTTAGACATTCTTGAGAAGATAGGAATGATGGGATGTAAACCCATTGACACTCCTATGGATCCGAATGTTAAACTCCTTCCAGGACAGGGGGAGCAACTCAGTAATCCTGAAAGGTATAGACGGTTGGTTGGAAAGTTGAATTACCTCACTGTGACTAGATCGGACATCTCTTTTCCTGTGAGTGTTGTAAGTCAGTTTATGACTTCTCCTTGTGATAGTCATTGGGATGCAGTTGTTCGTATTCTGCGATATATAAAGTCAGCTCTTGGTAAAGGACTACTCTTCGAGGATCAAGGCCATAAGCATATCACCGGATATACAGACGCTGATTGGGCAGGATCACCCTTTGATAGACGTTCTACATCCGGATATTGTGTTTTAGTTGGAGGTAATTTGGTGTCATGGAAGAGTAAGAAACAAAGTGTGGTTGCTCGATCCAGTTCAGAAGCAGAAAATCGAGCAATGGCTATAGCAACTTGTGAGCTAGTTTGGATCAAACAGTTGCTTGGAGAACTGAAGTTTGGAGAAACCGGTCATATGGAACTTGTGTGTGATAATCAAGCAGCCCTTCATATCATCACATCAAATCCAGTGTTTCATGAGAGGACTAAGCACATTGAGATTGATTGTCACTTTGTAAGAGAAAAGATACTCTCAGGAGATATTGTTACCAAATTTGTGAAGTCAAATGATCAACTTGCAGATATCTTCACCAAGTCTCTTACCGGTCATCGTATTAATTACATTTGTAACAAGCTAGGTACATATAATTTATATGCACCAGCTTGAGGGGGAGTGTTAGAATAGAATAGGAAAACACAATCGTACACAAACTAGGAATAGTTTATAGTCTCCTATTTGGTAAGGAATTGTATTATATAGTGTCTATAAATAGGGTTCTCTATGTAATTATTAAAACAACAATTCAACAATATATTCTTTCCTTATATTTCTCACAAATACTTTATGCTCTGAGGACAATTGGAAATATCTCTAGTCAAGGAGGGTACTGGTCAGCTCCATTCACCAGCCAAGATGTCATTACTAACCTCTGCTACATATTTATGGCTTCTGGAAAGCAGGAGAACACGAGGCTGACAGCAGGGTCTTTCTTGGATCGTCTTGTTCATTTTTACCCTTTTAGTATTCAACGGGTCATGGAAAAACTTACATTCAAGGATGTGGTTTCAAGCCTGGACAAGCGTAATCCACGAGAGCAACAAATCTGCTTAAACATTCTGAACATGACCCTCCTTGAAAGTCATACACTTCCAAGTGTTGGAAGGTACCTTCTTGCCTTGGTCGAAGAGAAGAATCTTGTTCTGAATCTGTTGACTCTCTCTAATTGGGTAGGGTAGTGATGTTTTGAATGGAAATGCACTCATATTTGTGGCTCTACTTTGTATGAATGGGAAGAGGTTGCTGCCACTAGTTTTTTGCAATGCTAAATTGCTCTCGACCGTTGATAGGTTGGTTATGGAGAAGAATGACTTTGTGAAGCAGTGTAGATGCCCTTGGGATGGTTGTCGCATAAACTGTACCAAGTTTGCTTGAGTGTAGGAGATTTAGCAACTGAAGGGTGATAAATGCCGTGGGCAGATAATTAGCGTCACAAGTTGAAACTCTTCCAAGAATAGTATGCATTTATTTCATGTTGATCTCCATCTTCTCGAGTGCCCTTCACTGAAAAGAAAGGTTGCTAGTCATCAGGTTCTGCAACAGTTGGCAAATCTGCTTAAACTGGTTGAGTTTCCATTCTAGGTAATCTGATGATATCCTTATTACATTTTCTAATAGAAACATAATTGATCATGAAATTTAAGAATTCTTTTTGTTGTTGTAGATAATTAAAGTATAAGAAATCAGTTCATTGACAAGTCTATAGCTGAAAATCTTTAGTTATGTATAGCGAACGTAAATAATGTCTGATGCCTTTTTTCTCTTTGAACATGTCAAGTGTCCTTTTGATAATTTGCTTATAATTTTCCTAACGTAAATAATGTCGGATGCCTTGTTTCTCTTTGAACATGTCAAGTGTCCTTCTGATAATTTGCTTATATTTTCCTACTTAACCAGCTTGGCGAAGGTGGTGTACTCAATACAAAATGTTGAAGGTGCAGGGTTAGTGTCATTTGATTGTTGACTTTGTTCGAAAGGAATCAAAACAATGGATCTTCACATTGAAAAACAAGTTTAATTTTATTTGGCTTTTTTTGGTGGTGATATTTGTTGTCCCACCACTCGTTCTAGAAATATATGTGCCATCTTGCACCTTCAATAATCATTAATTCTTGACCCTATAGATTTTCATGATTATGGCATGCATACTGCTACATCTTCATCTTTATATTCGTAAAATTTTGTCACATCATAGTGTTCTAACTAAATTATTTGAATATCTTGCAGGAGAATGCACAAACAATTGTTGAATATTTATCTTCCCATCGACAAGTGAAGAAGGTCAATTATGCAGGTCTTGCTTGCCACCTTGAAGCTCTTCCTTAAAACTTACTGTTTAAATGTGGATCAGTTTGCAGGCTAGGTGCTGAGTTTTCTAACAGGTTCTTTGGCAGTGTTTAAGCATGTTGCTGAGGCTACCAACTTCTTAAGCATTACTGGCAGTTTTGGTTAGTTTCATCTTATGCTCAATTGCTATTTTCTAAGATTATTTTTTCTGTCAAACTACTTCCTAATATGCCTTCTCAAAATCCCTGTTGATATAGTAAACGTGCAACAATTCTTTTGCTTTGGTAAGACAAACCATACATATAGTGGACGAAAACCATATAAGTATGAAAACAATGTTTCTTTTTGAATACCACATCTAATAGAAAACCTTAAGAGTGAGCAATGCCTAAAGAGATGGCAGCATAGGCAATCTGCCTTAACACTAGCCTTATCAATGATAGGGGGAAACTGAACTACCAATCATCCAGTAGTTGACTCTTAGTTGCGCGGACTCTTCACTTTTAATGCCACACCCATCTCGGATTCTCCAAAAATACACTACTTTTGGCGAATCCGACACGCACCCATTGACACTTTTGAAGAGTCCGAGCAACATACTAGTCGTGCAAGTATTAAAGTGGCTCTTTTTAAGAGTCGAGTATCGTCGTACCCACAGGGACTCAAGATTAGATTAATTCAATTTTTCCAATACTTTCAATTTGAAACAAGTGTTATCATGAATAGTGAATTGGATTTTTGTATAATTTATATTATAATTATAAGCTTAACTATGATTCAATTTCAAAAGGGTTTCAACAATGACTGGGGAAATTCCAGGGCTGCAGCTAACTTGAGGATTCATGCATATTATCTTATAGAATGGATATTAATTAAATATCGAATCAATGATCACATGGTTAATTATATGATTATGGTTTCCCGACCTCTGATCCTACAATAATTGGTAGCCTAACTACATCGTTGAGCGGGGATAGGCTGAACCATTTACCGAGCATTATGTTTTCGTCTTGTCTACTAATCGAGCAAGGTTCCTAGGTATCTCTATCCTAGATACAAATCAACTCTAAATATAAGAGTGAATCATGCTCTTTTTTTCCCACGTTCTATCCTCTTATCCCTCTCCCGAGTTCAATTCAGACAAGATAGTTATTCCTGTGGTGATCAAGCACGAAATACTAAATCAAGAGCAAAAGATTGATTCATGTGATAATTAACTTCGATCCATTAAACTCAATAAAACCCAATAATAAAATAAAAAGAGATTAGCTACTCATATCAAGATTCTCAATTATGCAATGTTTAAATAACATAAAGAGATTCAATAGAGAATAGTTTATGAATGAACCCTAAATGTAGATGAAAAAGCTCTCAAAGTCGTCGTTCTTCAAAATCCAGAAAAAGAATAATAATAAAATATAAATCTTAGTCTATTTATATTTAGTCAAAACCCGCCAAATCTGGCACCAGGGTCTGCGACGCGGAAAGCCTTCAAGAATCCCAATCATGGCGAACATCTCTTCTCCGTGACGCGTGCACAATACGGAGTGTTTTGTCTCCAACTCCAATTCGCGAACAAATAATAAATTCCCTCTCCGCGACGCGAAGGGGATACAGATATGCCTTGTTCTTCATTTTTCGTTCTCCTTTCTTGTTGCTCTTTTACTTGGATTTTCTCGTGCTTCCCGGTGCTTGTTTCTTCATTTAACCTCACCAACACAACTAATCATGTTGGTTAGTATAAATGAATTCATATGACTCAACACTACTATCAATTAGTAAAGAATGATTCCGAACTTGGCGAAAATGCGGGTGTTATTTGGTTCTTAAGCATGCAAATACGCCCAAGGATTTTTTTTTCAACTTAAGACATGCATGTACTCATTTACACTTGGCCTTAACCACTTTTAGACATCATATGACTCAAGTAATGATTCGACAACTTTCTGCAACCAAAGCATTAAACTTCATGTTTGCCATTAGGTATCACCTATCTTTCATACAACAAGTGCCCCTCAATCAAAGGAATAGTCCTCACACTCAATTCAACAGATTGACTTAAATTTAAGGACTTTGGCATCACATAACACTCACTCAAAAAGAAAATCTCCCATGCATGCACTAAGAACCATAGGCTTGCCCATTGTGTACATCTCCACAAATTAAGCGTACTTTGCAAAGAATCAAATAGGGCTTTTCTAGGTTGGAATGTTGGCTAAGGGACGGGTAGGAAAATCATATAGTGGTCACTTATACTCCCCTAAGCACAGGTACATTTAAGATATCATCATTCTTTTCTTTATTTATCAGCCCTCTCTCAACAATGCTATCACAAGTGACTTTCATCTTTTCTCAAATCGTCCCTCGTTTCTTTATTCCAGGGACCAACTCTTTTATTAATATTATTATTATATTTTTTTTTACTGAAGGCTTTTCCATTGCCTTGTAACTATTTCAGGCTGCCTATTCACTTCCATTTTAACTCAATCCACCATAGTCTATGCTACAGTGCTTAGGCAAGTAGGGTGAAAACAACTTAGGGAATCAATAAAATGGTATAAGGTGAAAATGCGGCTATCAATAAAAGACTACAAGCTCAACATGCGACGAGTTATATAGAATATGAAAAGACTAGCTTTTTTAACATATTCAAGGAGGCCTATTATCATTTCCTACACAAAGCAACACTTCAATTTCATTTCAATAACATGCCTGGCAAGTTCTATACTCAGATGCAATACACGGATAGTACAATGCCTCATAACTCATGGCACAAGTTCTACTCAAGTTGGATCAATCATAGGCACACACTTCGTGTTCGAGTCGGAGTCAACATCAGAACCAGTACACAACCTGTCCTCATCTATGGGCACATCATCATCCACCAGCTCATGGAAATCAAGCCCGATGCCAAGCAATGCTTTGGCGTACACGTTCAATGGGTACCTCCTTTCAACCTGCCCCAATTACTCCTCAATGGATGCCCGACATCCATTTTGGTGTCGCAACATCTCCAGCCCATATATACGAGCCTTAATCAACTCATCGCGGCGATGGCGCTCCGAAGTGGTGAGTGGTGGGCCAAACTCATTGTCAAGCTCCTTTGTCTTCGTCACATCCACTAGCATATAATCCAAACTCTCCTCTTGTAGACCTGCAGAACGACACAACCGAGTAATGATACCTCCAAAAACATACCTGCGCCCTTTCTGAACCCGAGCCTTTCTCATAACAGACTTCAGGACTGCCCCATATTTAATTCAGTGTTCGTCTTTAGTGCGTACAACAAACACACCCTATCACGTGTGATGTCTGTGTAGTGCAGCTCGGGGATCAAACAGTTCATCACTATTTTCAACCACACCCGCGCTTCTCTGCTCATATGCGTATAAGGAAGCGATTGGTGGAACCGCTTAGCACTGTGCTTGGTCCACCGGACCATTGTCTTAGGACCACAGAGTGTGGCGAATGGCTCGATATTATGGTCTAATATTCAATCCCGTCGCATCAATGGGTCCGTATCTGTTGCAGTGCCCACTATGTCATTCAACACCGCCAGAGTGAGGTGCGGCACATCAACTCCCAGCACCTTCATAAAATGTGATCTCGACTTTGTTGCCCACTTAGCATAAAACTCCATCACCACGTGCATATTGCACTCAGTGGGCTCAAGAAAGATGTATTCCATATGGTTCTTGAATGCGCCTCATAATCCGGGGAAACTCCCTTGCAAGATTGTCCCTTCTATGCACACATCAGAGAAATAGCGTGCCTCCATGTGTTTCTTCCACCATACTTTGCCCTCTTTGGCCACTACTCGCAATCCAAATCTCTGAGTTTGTCCTCGTGGGATTGCTGGTGCGGGAAGTACATTCCCCCCACTCCGAACTCGCTTCCTTTGACTTGATGTTGCCACCTCTTTGCCGGGTCGCTTAGTACCTGACATGATTACCTATATCACAATAGATTTCAGCCCAAGACAACAACAATTCACGGAGTGATGTGCAAACACCACCCCACACTTATTCCATAGAGTGATCCTACCTTGGTACTCAGACTTCCCAAAGCTTAACACACAATACCCAAAACTACAGCACACCCACATATTTAACACATTCATATATCTCATTTAGTTACCACAACAGCAGTCAAGTACAACCAACCTCGACCCCACGATAAGTACACAACAAACCCACAATCCCACACAGATATAATCACACAGTGCTACTCAAGAATTCACACTAATACCTTCAAATTCCACGAAGCGTAGAATCTTATTCATCAAATAGCCCCCCATTTCTTCACCCTACAATGTTCATACAACCATACTTTACCCAATGCCCACATGAGATCAAACAATCGACAATTTCTACTCAAGAATTCGAAATACCCATTAAAATTTAGCCTCCGCAACTTCCATCCACTACCAATCACCGCCCAACATCAACCCACTAATTTATGATCAATAATCAAGAGATAGGAAGATACGTACCTTCGATGTTGGAGAAGAGAAGAATAGGGAGAGAAAGAGGTGGAATTGTCTTTGCGTCACAGAATGAACCTTGAAAAATCATACAAAGATAAGGGAAGGGGGGAAAGTGGGTAATAGGGGAGAAGAATGGGAGAATAATGGTGAATTTAGGGTAGAATTAGGATTAAAACGGGGTCGGGTCGGATTTTCTAAAAAAACGGGTGAAACTTGACTTTTTAATGAAAATCAAATTATTCTTACCTAGTCCACGACGCGGCTCCATTACGGAGTCTTCTGTTTCGCGAAAAACATTATTTCTCAGCGAAATCAATTTTTTGAGCGACTCTCTGCGACGTGGTTCCATTATGGAGCTCCCTTGTTTTTGACGAAAAAATTAATTCTCGTCGAGTAAAAAATTCTAAGCCTACCTCGCGACGCGTGCACGTTACGGAGTGTTCTGTCTCACCCTGGAAAAATTAATTTCCAGCGAGGTAAAATTCGTGACCTTCCCCGCGGCATGCTATGGTTGCGCATTCCTGATCCCTGCATATTTTACGAACAATAACCATTAACACACACACGATGGGTTGCCTCTCATCCAGCGCCTTAGTTTTGGTTGTGGCATGACTCATTTATTTGTATTTTTTCATGATATATCAGGGTTTTTTTTACTAATTCCTACAAATTGAAATTACACAAAGAAGAACAAAAATCCTATCTACATGTGATCACAGGTTACCTCCCGTGTAGCGCCTGATTTATCGTCGCGGCATAACCCATCTCATGACTCACTCGTCATTCAAATTAAGCGTTTCTTGCTCACGATCGATGTCATTCCCAAAGCGATGATTCACTATCTCCCCATTTACAAGAAAAGTGGAGCTCTTGTCCTTATTTCTTAGCTCCACAACCCCATGTTGAGTCATTCTCACCACCTCAAATGGCCCACTCCACTTAGTTCGAAGTTTTCCGTGGAACAACTTCAGTCTTGAATTGAATAGTAAAACCAATTGGCTAGGCCCAAAGGTGTGTGACACAATATGCTTGTTATGCCACTTCTTGGTCTTCTCTTTATACAACTTGTCATTTTCATACACGTGGAGCCTGAATTCTTCTAGCTGATGCAATTGTGTCTTGATGCCTAGTATGCTTGATGCTCCAATTTTGCTGGAAGGTGACATGCTTTCCCAAACAACATTTGATAAGGAGAAGTCCCTATTGGTGTCTAGTATGCAATCCTGTATGCCCACAATGCATCATCTAACTTGTCAGCCCAATCTTTTCGTTGTGCATTCGCAGTCTTCTACAGGATTTGCTTCACTTCCCTTGACCGCTAGTCTGAGGATGATAGGCTGTGGCTACCTTGTGTCGCACTCCATACTTGGCCAACAAATTCCTCAACGAACTATTGATGAAATGCTTACCCCCATCTCTTATCATGGCCTTTGGAGTTTTGAACTTGGTGAAGATGTGCTTCCTGATTAACTTTACTACCACCTTCACATCATTAGTAGGTAAGGCAGCAACCTCAACCCACTTAGACACATAATCAACTACTACTAGTATGTACTAGTTTCCATTGGAAGCTAGAAACGGTCCGATGAAATCTATCCCCCACGCATCAAAGATCTTGACCTCTAAGATGTTGCTTACAACATCTCATGCTTTCTAGAAATAGTGCCCATTCGCTGACATTGATCACAACCCTTCACAAAAACCGCAACATCTTTAAATAGAGTAGGCCAAAAGAAACCAGATTGCATTACCATATGCGTCGTGCGCTCGCCTCCATGGTGTCCACCATACTGTGAAGAGTGACGACTCTCCAATACTTGCATCACCTCTTTTTCAGCTATACACCTTCGCACCTCATCCCACATATAAAACCTCGCCTCATGTTTCAGCTTTTGTTTCTTATGTGTCGAAGCCCAGGTGGAAATAAACCACTTACCAGCAAGTTTACAATATCAACATACCAAGGTACTTGTGCAATCTCCAAGGCTAATAATTTTGCTCATCAGGGAATTCTTCACTAATTTGTTCTTCATTTGTTACTTGAGACGAGTCCTCCAATCTTGACAAATGATCGGCTATCTGGTTCTCAGGAGTGTTTTGGGAAGCAAGAAGCGGAAAAAAGCGACGAGGGCTCGCTTCACGGAAGCGAGAAGCGAAGCGCGCACTTTTTTTAAGTAAAGCGATATTTAGTATAAAAAAATAAATAAATTAAATAACTGAATAGAGGTAATATATTCTTTAGATTAAAAGTAAATAGATAGTCAATAATACTCGTAAGTCATAACATATAAAGCAAAAAATCAAAAACATAATTAAATCACAAAAGTAAATAGATAGTCAAAAACATAATTAAATCACAAAAAAAAAAAACTTACAATTTTAAAAAAAGAAACCCTAATTAGCGCTTTTTCAAATTAAGCGCGCTTTTTTACGCTTTTGCTTTTCTTGCGCTTCTCGCTTCTACAGTAGAAGCGAGCGCCTTTTCTATGTCGCCTCGCTTCACGAAATAAAAGCGCAGGGGCCTCGCCTCGCTTCTCGCTTTAAGCGCGCTTTTCTGCGCTTTTTACAACACTGGTTCGCAGTCCCCTTCCTATCTTTAATTAATATCCATTTGATTAGCCCCGGCTTCGCATCTTTCTTGTTGATTAAATACCTGATCGCAGCATGGTCAGTGTAAACAACAACCTTGGTGCCTACCAAGTAAGATCTAAACATATCAAAAGCAAACACTAGCGCTAACATCTCCTTTTATGTGATGGTGTAGTTTGATTGTGTTGCATCAAGAATCTTGCTGGCATAATAGATGGAATTAAACATCTTATCCTTTCGCTGGCCTAGCACTGCACCTACAGTTGTATCGCTATCATCGCACATGAGCTCGAAGGGTAGCTCCCAGTTTGGAGCAATTAAAATAGGTGCAAGGTAATTAGGTTCTTTGTGGTGGCCTCATTTAACTTTCGATAATCCATGCAGATACGCCATCCAGTTACTGTCCTTGTAGGGATCGGTTCATTCTTCTCATAAGTCACCACCGTCATACCTCCTTTCTTGGGGACATTAAATAGGACTCACCCTTTATACCGCATCTAGCCACTTTATTACCTCTTTCCTGACCACATCCTTAATGACTAGATTTGGTCTACGTTAGTGTTGTGCATTCGGCTTGTGACCTTCCTCCATGTAAATCTTGTGCATACACAACGTTGGACTTATCCTGTGAATGTCAGACATCTGCCAGCCTAAAACTGTTTTTCTCTTCTTCAATATACTCAATGCTGCTTCAACCTACGGTTCAGACAAATCTGCAGTCAAAATCACAGGTAAGGTCTTATCTTCACCCAAAAATGCATACCTTAGGTGGGCTAGCAATGTTTTTAGCTCAAGTTTGGGTGCTTCTTCAATTGAAGGCTCGGGTGGAGGGCCCAACACCCTATTCAATGGCTCCCAATGATCTCTTGATATGCCCACGCTCGACACATCCTTTAACTGCACCAATTCTTGTGCTTCAACATCACCATAAATATCATGCCCCACTAAAACACGCTCCAGAAGGTCCTTGGATGCAATATAATGAGCTTCTGCTGCAAGATCTATTATTGTTATGGCAGAAAGCTCTTCATACACGGCCGACAGTTTCAACGCCTTATATACATCAAACACTTCCACTTTGTCATGCTCCCGCATGGTCAATTGATCGGCTGCTACATCTATCATAGCACGCCATGTGGCCAAGAATGTTCTTCCAAGGATGAAGGGAACCTGAGGATCTGGCTCAAAGTTCAGCACCGCAAAATCTACCAAAAATATCAAGGATCCCACCTGGACCTCGACATCCTCTACAACACCTTCTGGTCTAGCCACCGATCGATCTGCCAACTGCAAGATACTGGTGGTAGGTTTAGGACTACCCAACCCCAATTTTTTGAACAATGATGTAGCCATTAGGTTTATACTCGCCCCAAGGTCACACAACCCTCGCGTATGGATGCTCTTCCCTATGGTGATTTGAATCGTAAAGCTGATCGGATCTTTCAGTTTGGTGGGCAACTTATCTTGGATTCTGGAGTTGCACTATTCAGTAAGTGCCACTGTTTCATATTCTGTCAGTCTCCTCTTATTTGCCACAATCTCCTTCACATACTTGGCATACTTAGGTATACCCTACAAAACATCTACAATAGGCAACTTGTTTTAATAGAGCGAGAGACTTACCAAAACATTCGTCCTCATTCTGTTTTTTATACTTCTGAGGAAATGGTGGAGGTGGTTTTGCAATTGGTTGTACTCTATCTTCTTCTGCAACAGTCTCACTATCCTTGGATTCCTCTCTTTAACTGTAGATTCAACACTTCTCTTCTTGGAGCCAACTCCTCCAACTGCAACCCATTACGCGTACCTAGCGCATTCACCTGCTTGGGTTGGGATCATTATTTGCATTCTTGATATCTAACTAATGTAAAGGTCAATTCTCAGAAGCAACTAGAGAAATGAACAAAGGGATAAATGTGAGTTTGGCAACCGGGGAGAATGTGTCTGAATAATCTACCCCATATGTTTAAGCATACCCTTTAGGTAAGTCTGGCTTTAAGTCTCGCTATAGATCCATCTAGATTAACTTTAACTGTGAATACCCATTTGTATCCCACCGATTTCTTTCCCTTGGGTAAATCCACTAAATCCCATATGTGGTTGTCCTCTAAGTGTGTATTTCATCAAGCATTGCATAAGATCATCCAGGATGATTCAAGGCCTCTTTCACGGTTTTAGGTACAAAAACAGAGTCTAGAGAGGCAATCAAATATCTAGACGTAGAGGATAAGTGGCCATAGGAAAACAAATTACTAATGGAATATGAGGATTTGAACATATGTGTACTATGTGAAGAGCAATTGGGAGGTCAAGATCTTGTGGAGGATCAAGTGAATGAGGATCTGATGACAAAGGAATTGGTGCAGGACATGTATCATTAGCCTCTCGCCTCCTCGAGTAAACTTGATCAATTGACGGTCTTGCCACATTAGATGGAGAAGGAGCTTTCGAAACAATAGTCGATTGGTCTTCAATAGAAGAATTGAGAGATGGAGGGACAGCATCTGATTCTTTTGTCAAAACACGGGTGACCAGATAGACTAACCACTCATCTTCCTCCCACTTACTTGTAGAAATCAGAGGTGCATAGAAGAATGGTGTAGTCTCTGAAAATACCACATTTGTTGACACCATATATTTGCCAAGTTCGGTAGCATAACACTGATACCATTTTTGGAGGCGAGAATAGCCCAAAAACACACACTTCAATGCCTTGGGGCCAACTTGGTAAAAGATGGCCAAACATCTCGAACATAGCATATGCTTCCAAATATCTTAGGTTCTACTGAAAATAGAGACTTGTTTGAAAAAATAACAACCTTCATTTGGAACAAAAGTGCTCGAGCTGTCTCAAGTAAGTGCCTATACTTCCTCTTAGCAACTCCATTTTTAGAAGGTATGACGCATGAAGACTGATGGAGAATATCATGTTGTCTCATATACGACCGAAATAATTCTGACATATATTCTTTAGCATTGTCACTCCTCAGAATACGTACCGAAGCATCGAATTGTGTTTTGACTTCAGCACAGAAGGCACAAAAGTGAGTAAAAACTTTTGAGTGACACTTCATAAAATAAATCCAAGTCCTCCAAGAAAAATCATCCACAAAAGTAACAAAGTACTTATTATGCCCAGTTTTGGAAACAATAGGACACGGTCCCTAAACATCACAATGAACGAACTCAAAAGTTGACTCAGCCCGCTTATTAACCCTTGGACTTAATGAGCTGCGATGATGTTTATCAAATCGACATGACTCACATTCTAATGAAGAAATATTCTGGAATCGAGGACAGAGCTTCTTTAATAGAGGTAGAGAAGGATGTCCCAATCGACAATGTGCTTCAAATGGAGACACAACACTAGAGCAGGCAACAAATCGAGCTTCCCATTCATCAAGGATGTAGAGATCGTCAGATACATGTCCTTTACCAATAACCAGATTCGTCTTAAGATCATGAAACAAACAATGATCGGGAAAGAACGAAATATAACAATTAAGGTCTCTGCTAACAAAAATCAAATTAAAGGCCAACTTTGGTAGACTTAATACAGATGACAAAGTAATAGAAGAGGTTGGTCTAATCGTCCCATATCCAACACTGTTGCAAGTTGATCCACCAGCTACGGTAACCAGAGAGGGTTCTTTGTGTGCTTGAAAACAAGAAAAAATATTAGGATTACCTGTCATATAATTTGTGGCACCTGAATCAATCACCCATTTATTCGAAGAGGTGATAAAACATGTTTTATTTGATTCAACAAAGGAATTAACTGAAGTGGATTCCTTCGAGAAATCTGGTATTGAGAGAATTTAGCAAACTGCTCCGCTGAAATTAGGACCATTTTGTCTGATAATGGACTACAAGCACCAACAACTTTAGACCTTTGAATTCTCATATTACATAGTAGGTCATTTTCCCAACAAGTCCAACCAGATTATATCCTAAAATCAGACAATACCCAAGATAGACAATAACCTATTTTGGAACAATAAACAAAGTAATTGTTCTTCTCCACACCAATTCCACTCAAGGATAGCTATCCAACAAATCAGAAAATCATCGAATAAAGAGCCGAGTAAAAATGTTTGATTAAAGAGCAAAACCTGATGATATTACAACATGCAGATGTTGCCTGACTTAGAGAGACCACTAGATTATTGGTAAAAAATGGGCAACTCTCTCAAATCGTGGTCTGCTGAACAAAAAACCACCAAATCCTTGCTGGAAATGTCAATACGACATTTGAACAACAAGCAGATTGGATTTCTGATGTAACACCACTACTGCAGTCTCACCCGAAGGGGTACTGATGGAGCGTGAGGTTCACACGAGTATGTTCTAGCCGTCGAGATTTAGGGGATTAAGATCGTGGGAAGTATCTTCTTCCTAAGTGGGTGGTGACATAAATTTTGGAAATCTCAATCACTTTTGGTGAAACTATAGTCGATTCCGGCGAAGACAAAATACCAACTCAGACATTGGCTCTGATACCATGTTATTGATAAGGTTTGGAGAGAATAACTTGTATATTACTCAAAGAGAACAATGGTTATAAATACATGGAGAGAATAAGCCAACTATGGTAACTAAATATTCAAATCCATAAGCCATCTGTATCTATCTATATTATTATACAAATTCTGTAACAGAAACCAATGCGAATGATCAAGAAATGGCTCCAAAAATTGAGGAAGAGTATTTTTTATGAGAGCAGGTTCCTTTAGTCAAAATGTGCTTGAAAATATGATGATTACTTGGCCCGAAGTGAGGACACAGTCTCATTTTCAGTTGTATCTTCTTTGTTTTTGTTTTGATAATAAGATTTGGATTGACCATGCCCGGTGATGGATAGGGAGTGACGACTTTCTTGGGGCTAAATCATTGATTGCTTGTGAGTGAGTGTTTGATTGGCGTTGATTGTGGAGAAGTCGGCGTAGCCGTTCCTGAATAGATGCATGAGGTTGCATGATGATGGATTGCTTGACGGCTTTCTTAAGTGCAAAATTGTCGTCTTTTTGGGATGGTTTTGACTTGGTTGGTACTAAGAAGATAGTCATGCATGTGAATAGTGTTAAGCATACTACCTCTCTATTTTAAAGAGGTTGAGCATGTTATGAATAATTTGTGACACTCTTACAACTCTTTTTGTGACTTTTGATTCTTTTGCGGTTAAAATGTTGAAAAGGAAGTAAGATTTTGAACCATCTTGATTGATTTGCAGGCCATGTGTGGTGAGTTGTTGAATAATGTCTCGTGTTTGCTTTTGTCACCTAGAATTTGCCCAACTGGTCTTGAAATGTTTGTCTTGATTGAGTTTGGTTGGAGAAATGATCTTAGGCTTTCTTTGATGTTCTTGAAGTCCACTTGGCCTAAAAATCCCACCTTTGCACTAAATATATCCTTAGTTGACGGCTTTCTTAAGGGAAAAATTGTCGTCTTTTTGGGAAGATTTTGACTTGGTTGGTACTAGGAACATTGTTGTAGACACGTAATTTTTGACCGAACGTAAAATTTTATACCATTTTTAGAGCTGAAATATTTTTATAAATAAAAATTAAATATTTTGACTTTTATCTTATTTTATTAAGTTCATTTTTAAAAAAAAAAAAGATTTGAAAACAACAAAAATAGAATCACTTTTAAGGTAAGTTTTATTTTCAATTGTTTAAAAAGAAATGAAAGATTACAAAAAAAAATCTATATTATTTTAAAATTAAGTTTTTATAAATGAGCTAGTATTTATTTAATTGTTTTTTTTACTAGCTATTTGACTTTCTCTAATTAGCTTTTATTAATTTAAAATAATTAATTGATATTTTTATTATAGTTAATTATTATTCTTTTAAAAGTAAAAAAAAAACTAAAAGTAAAGTAAAAAATAACTTACCCCACTTTATCTGCCAACACCCCGACCCCACTTTGCTTTCAAATAACCCCACTTTCCTCTCCAACGACCCCACTTTGCCTTCAAATGACCCCACTTTTCTCTCCAATGACCCCACTTACCCACTTTCTCGTCAACTACACACCACCTGCACCTCTAAAACCTATATAAACTATACCAATATGGACGACACCGGACTCCTATATATATCACAATACATCACCATCATAAGGCATCATCAAATATACGGAATAGCAGTGCACACACAAAAAAAAAGAGAAGCAATACACTTTAAGTCAGAAAGATTTTTGTTCGTGGATTTAAGTTCGTGGCTCCTTAAAGTTAATTATAATTAACTTTGGAAATCAGTAGATTGTAGCGGTTTCTTTTGTTGGAATTAAATTTTACGAAAAGGTAATTCTAATTTCTTATATAGTTCAATGAAATAATTGTTC
>NW_006239487.1:135254-159365 GCF_000226075.1 Solanum tuberosum
AAATTGACAACTTCGTTTATGACTTTAGTTTAATTACATGTAAATTGGTTAGAGGTTCTGTATTAGTCATCATTTGGAGTTTCTGGATTTTAATAAATAAATAATACTGCCATACTTATGGAGACAATTAATTATTAGAATAATTTTTATCATATCCGAAATATTAAAAATGGAGGAGATGAACATTAGTTCATTTGAGTGAGTCATTAATTCATCAACGTGAGATAGTTCTCTTATTAGTAATCACACTATCATCATTTGGTGAAGGAATATTATATCACTATGTATATCAATTTTCTCTCAATTAGTTTAAAGGAAAAAAAATAATTAAAAAATAAATAGAATTAAAAAAGAATATGTGAGCAGAGAAAAAATATAATAATAAAAGAAAAAAATAGTGCAGAATAGAGAAAAATAAAGATAAAAAAGAGGAATAGATCCTTAAAAAGAAAGTAAGAATAAAATAAAAATAAATAAACATTTATTATAAAAAAGCAGAAACAGAAGAAACAAAAGATGAAAGTGATAAAAAGTAATAAAAATAAAAAATAAAGAAAAGGTAAAAAAGAAAAAAAGAAAAAAGGGAAAACAAAAAATTTAACCAAAAATTATTTAAATGAAAGAAGAAGAGAAACATTATGTTAAACAAAAACAAAAAAATCAAAATTGAAAGGTAAAAAGAAGAAGGAACAGAATATTGAAATTTTTTTACAAAAATAACGTGCAAAAGAAAAAAAAATTTGGTCTTAACCTCTTTAACATTTTCTTTTCTAAACCTAATCCTAAATCCCCTAGAATTTTACCTCCTATTATAATTCAACTATCTACTCCCACTAAAACGACAATACTAAAATTTCCGAACTCTAAAAAATCTAAACAAGACAGTTACAATAAATCAAAGAAGGTGGGATATAAGTAAATATATAGCTAATAAGTATACTATATCCAAAAACTAAGTCAAGCCAAGATGTAAGTCAATGAAGCGACTGTGCTAGAACCACGGGACTCGAGGGGTGCCTTACACCTTCCCCTTGGTCAATAGAATTTCTTATCCAGATTTCTAGTTCGTAGACCATTAAAAATTAGAATCAACTTCCTTTTGATTAGGGGTAAAAATTAGGTGACTTGGAACACCAAAACTCAATTCAAGTGACGACTCTGAAATAAAATAATCCCTTTTCAAAATGTCACTTTAATTGGAGAAACTCTATTTTTCAAACTTTCGTTTGGGGAAAAATAGGGGTGTGACAATAGTCATGCATGTGAATAGTGTTGAGCATAACCTCTCTATTTTTAAAAAGGTTGAGCATGTTATGAATGATGTTGTAACAACTCTTTTTGTGACTTTTAATTCGTTATCGGTTAAAATGTTCAATGCTACTTGTATTTATAAAAGGCAGTAAGATTTTGAACCATCTTGATTGATTTGCAGGCCATGTGTGGTGAGTTGTTGAATAATGCCTTGTGTTCGCTTTTGTTACCTATAACTTGCCCAGTTGGTCTTGAAATGGTTGTCTTGATTGAGTTTGGTTGGAGAAATGATCTTAGGATTTCTTTGATGTTCTTTTTCTTTTTTTTTAATCAAAGTGGGTCTCATGGATTTTTGATGTTCTTTTTTTTTAATCGAAGTGAAGTCCACTTAGCACTAAATATATCCTTAGTTTCCTCCTTTAAGCCTAATCCTTTTTATTGGCAACCATATTACAAGCCGTATCCTTTTTGAAAAAGTAACCCTCTTTTGAATTCCCTCCTTGAACTTGAGGTTCTGAAAGTTAAGGCTAAAAGTCTAAGTTGGGGGTATTATAGGAAATTCATTGAAGGGATGCTTATCACACGAGGGCTTGATATAAAAAAAAGAAAAAAAGAAGAAGGGAGAAATTAAAGGATGGATTGAAAGTCTTAAAGAAAGAAAACGCTTTGAAAAAGAATGAAAGAAAATGAATAATGAGACTTGACTAAAATGAATAATGAGACTTGACTAAAATGAATAAATGAGACTTGAATCCTCCAAAAGTTGAAAATGGTTGCATGTGGGACATCTGGAGTGGAAATAAGAAAAGAAAAATGAAAAATAGTGTGGAATTGTGCATGGTTTTGAGGAGTGAAGAAAAGTGGAGAAAGTTGGAAATGATGAGTTGTTGTGTAGCGTTCAAGGAGGGTTTAGTCTCTTATACCTAAATAATATCCTTACCTCCCTAAGCCTACATTACAAGCTTAACAAAGTCCTTTGAGATTTCTAACCAAATGGAGTTGAGTCAATGTTGAATGAAAATATGGACAAGCCTATGGTGTGACATTTGTGTGCATGAGATGATTCTTTGTGAGTGTGAGTGTTGTATCTTTGTCCCTTGTCCTGTTTATATATGTGTGTGGTTTTGGGATTCTTCTTTCTTGTGAGGGCATGTAAGTTGAAAAAGTGGTGATTTTGAAAATTTCTAATTGAGTCAAGTAAGCATGTGAAAGAGTTAATGAGTTGAGTCATTTATTGAGTTTGAGTTGTTGTCACTTAAATGTTTCTTGGTTTTTGAATTGGTTTTTGAAAATGTGTCATAAGAATGAGAGGATTTTTTTTGTGAAAAGTTTGCATGTGGAATATTTGTTAGTACCAACGGAAGCCATTACCTTTGTGCTTAATTGAGAAAGAAAATTGATTTGTGGTGTCTTGAAATATGAGCCTCTTGTGTTTTTGATTTTCTTTACATAACAAATAAAGTTTTCACATTGGGGGTGTTGATGAATGGTAGATTTCAACTCATTTGAGGCTCTTTTCGTAGTCATTTTGGCTTGCTTTACTTTAGAATTGGTGCTTCCCAAACATGCTTGAAGAAACCAAGTGAACTTTATCTGCCTGTTTGAATGTTGTCTTCATTTAGGGGAAGAAGTTTTGCTAAACCTGAACTCAAATCATGCATAGAAGAGTTTGCTGAAAAGTTGAATAAATTCGACATTGAGAGGAAGGAACAAGAACTTACTGCCAAAAATGCTCAAAGCCATCAACAGAAAGTGGAGAACTTTGGAGAGCATTATTGTGACTAAAAAAGAAAAAGAGAAAATCGATGAATCTAAAATTACTGAAGGTAGTTTTCTCCAAGTCTATTGCTATTTGCTTGTTCATTCTGTTATTACTATTTCATGTTTTATTTATTAGGTTCTCATTTTAAAAAAAGTATGGCGGAGGAAACTGGAGCTTCATGCTTGAATTTGATTTCACCCACAACAACAACACCAACACCAACAACAACAACGTACACAACATAATCTCATAAAGTGGGGTTTGGGGTGGGTAGAGTGTACAACGACCTTATCCTTACCTTGGGAGGTTGAGAGATTAGACTTTTTTTGATAGATATCTGTATTTGCTTGCACGTCTGATGATAAAATTGTGGAAGTGCCTGATTTATCCTCTTGATAACAGTGGTATGAGCCCACAGTGTATTACATAGTATTGTATGTTTTGTCTATGCACATCAATCAAGGTTTAGGTAGATGAGAAGATATCACTGTCTTGACTATTGAGAAATTTGAACCTTAGTTCCCAAGCTGTTACTTGATCTATTTGATTGCTAGGCCACCCTATTGGGAAGATGCGAATTTACGATTTAATTGGGAACCAGCTGCATAATATATTAGCTACCCAATAGCTCTCTTAGAAATTTTAGAACTTCATAATATTATTGATTTTTACTTGAAGTCAACTTTTTTAGAGGAATAGACATTAAGGAAAAATGTTATGCATTAGGTATTTACAGGGTAATTATCCGTGAACCCTCCCAAGTATGGACTTTATAAACCGTCTGCTTACAACACGTTGTTGTGTAAGTTATATGCATTGACTTGCGGTAAAATTATATTGATGCCTGCTAATCTACAGTGCTAATGGATCGGCATACTCAATTGTTTTAACATTATCTCCAGTTCTTGCAAATCTTCAGAAGCAGCTTACTTCAGAAGCTATTTGTTTATGCTTTTAGAGATAATATTTCACTATTTATTTGCCGCTTAGAACATGAAAGTTGTTTGGATTCCTTTGGTTTATAATAATAATCACACCTGTAATACTCAGATTTATGATTGGTTTTATTGTCTTCTCTTGTTTGTTTTTTTTTTTGTGTTTTTCCCTTTGTGAAGTTTAAAGTTTACTATGGCTATAATTTGCCTAAAGGTGACAACCAACCCTAGTTCAGCAAATACACTATAAGAGGTTCTTTCTTTTTCTTGTTTGTTGGTTGTTGGGGTTCATCAGAATTCTCGGAGGCGCATTTCGGTGGTGAAATCTCGTCGTCGCTGGCTCGTTTGTTCCGGTTCGCTGCCATCACAAGGTAAAAAAGCCTTTTCTTAGTTTTGCATTGTTCAGGTCCTAAGTTATTATATCTTTTCCAATTAGGCGTTTGTAATCATGTTTGAGTCGTCATGTGTTAGGTTTGTTCCTATCAATGGTAGTTTTTTCCTCTGTTTTACTGGAAGATTAGATTATTTTATAAAAATGTCATATAGCTCTTAGTTTTTTTTTCTCCTCCAAAATTTGGGCTTAACTGGTAGTTTTGTTTTGCCTATGTTCCTCTTATCGTTGGTTGACATCTTATGCCTGAGTTTATGTCTACTTGAATGTCTAATTTCTCATTCGATTTATTGTTCTTCCTCTAAGGGTTGTTGATATGAGATATATACCTATGTATTTGCTTATGTTGCTAGTTGTTATGCTTGTAAGCTTGAAAAATGTCTTCTTTGATTTCACTATTGGATTCTACCACTGTTTAATCTCATCATGTTGTCTATGGTTTGTGCTTTAGTTTGAAATTCCAAATTTAGTTTCTGTAAATAGGATGAATCAGATAGCGTACTTCCTTACTCTCTTTTACATTGTGCCTGCCGGTTGAATATCTCTTGTTCTAATTTCGGGTATGTTCGAAGCATGTATTTTTTATTGATTTACTTGTATCTTATTAAAATAATGGGTTTGGTTATAAGTTGATAAGATCTGAGGCTTTAAATTTACCACTCGGGGTCATCTTGAATTCTATTTCATGTTGGATTTCCAAAATATTGTGGTCAAATGTTGTTATGGTTTGTGTTTCCTCGTGTTAGCTTGTTCGTTGTTTTGTGGTTAACATAAAGGGCTTAATTTAGCACAAAGTTAACACCACAAGTGGATTTCTCAAGGTTTCTAGCTTATTACTTGTTGTTTAAACATAAGGATTGGACTTTTGGTTAGTATTTTAGTTCCAAATATTGATAACCCATTTTGATGGTTCATTTTCTTCCTGATTCTCTTATCTTATATAAGTATGTTTAGTTGTATTCACTTCTTTTTCTGTTTTGAATCATTCATACTTGTTTGGTTTGAATTTCGTTGTTGTAATAGTAATTTTCTCCCGTCCCGAATTCCCTTTCTTTTGTTGGTATCCTGCTATCATGAAGCTCTCCCTTGAAACTTACGGTTTAAATATTGATCAAATCGCAGGCTATGGGTGCAAGATCGGTGGTGAGTTTTCTGACAGGTTCTTTGGCAATCTTTAAGCATGTTGCTGAGGCTACCAAGTACTCCAACATTATAGTCAGTTTTGGTTAGTTTCTTTCATCTTATGATTTATTACTATTTTCTTAGATCATTTTTTCCTATCAAACTACTTCCTAATGACATTTGCCTTCTCAATCTTTTCCCTGTTGCTAATTGTTATATCATACTACTACTAGTCTTTTTCTTTGGTATTCTCTTTTAATATTTGGACTGTGAGGACACAGTCTCATTTTCAGTTGGGGGTGCCTCCCTTGCACTCAATTTGTTGTTTGTTTCTGCATAATGTGATTGCGCCCTTGTCGGGTGTACTTTTCTTTCTTTGTGATGATTGGTGTGCCCTTGTCTGGCTTTGATATTGTGGATGTTTATGTTGATATTGTGTTGGATTGGTCTATTTCAGTTTTTGATTTATAGTTTGTAGCTTCTTTGATTTTGTTTTGATTATAAGATTTGGATTGATGATGCCGGATGATGAATAGATGAATGAGGTTGCCTAATGATGGATTGGTTGACGACCTTCTTAGGGGCAAAATCATTGTCATTTCGGAAGATTTTTACTTGATTAATACTAAGAGCATAGTCATGCATGTGAATGATGAGCATACCTCTCCATTTTTAAAAGGTTGATTTTATAAAAATGTGATATAGCTCTTATTTATTTATTTTACTTCTCCAAATTTAGGGCTTAACTGGTAGTTTTGTTTTGCTGCATAAACTTTATGTTCCTCTTTCCGTTGGTTCACATCTTATGCCTGAGTTTATGTCTACTCAAATGACTAATTTCTCATTCGATTTACTGTTCTTCCTCTAAGGGTTGTTGATATGAGATATATACCTGTGTATTGCTTTTGTTGCTAGTTTTTGTGCTTGTAAGCTTGATAAATGTCTTTTTGTGTAGAATTTTTACTTGAAATATTGATTGTTTAGACCTCTTTGATTTCACTGTTGGTTTCTACCACTGTTTAATCTCATCATGTTGTCTATGGTTTGTGGTTTAGTTTGAAATTCTAAATTTAGTTTAGAAGCTGGGTTTGGTTTCTTAACATGTCGTGGGCTGATTACTTCATTTGTATCAAACTAGTGTAAACAGGATGAATCAGATTGCTTACATACTTACTCTCGTTTACCAATGTGCCTGCCAGTTGAATATCTCTTGTTCTAATTTTGGGTATGTTCGAAGCATGTCTCTTTGATTGTTTTACTTGTATCTTAGTAAAATAATGGGTTTCTTTATAAGTTGATAAGATTTGAGGCTTTAAATTTTCCACTCGGGGTTATCTTAATGCTATTTTGTGTTGAATTTCCAAAATATGTTGTGGTCAAATGCTGGTTATGGTTTGTGTTTTGTAACGACTCGGAAAATGATAGAGTGAAACTAGAGCCTCACATGTGAGTTTGAAGTCGAGAACTTAATGAAATGATTATATTTGAATTTGACCCAAAAGTTTTTAAAAATGTGCTTCGGAAGTTACCGGAAACTTGTTTAGCTGTATATAGAAAGATCCGTTTCGTTTTTCGAAAATCCGACTTCATATTCTTGTTTAGGGGGGTCAAATTGAGTGGGAAATGGGTCTAACCCAAATTTTAGAGCAACCGTATCAAAATCCGAAATTTCCAAGTGAAGCCTTTTTCGAGGGTCTACTTTGGAGGGTCATATCTCCTAGCACACAAATAATTTGGGTGGCCAATAATATATCCATGGAAAGCCCTTTGAGTTAGCTACCTAACACACTTATACTCCATGAACCCATGATTTCTCTCTATTCCTAGTTTATGCCTTTATGAAGTGGGTTGCTAGATAATGAATGTATATGAATCAAACTTGTTTAAAGGTCTTTAGATTGTTGAAGTATGTCATTACCCATGCTTATTTTATGGTGTATTGTTGGTGTATTGGTATGTGAGGCTTATGGCCTTAAAGGCATAGTATGAGAAATTGGAGTGTTATCATGACATTATATGAATGAGAATTCAATGAAGATAATGTGATCATGTTATGAATGTAAAGGTGTTGTTGTAGGTTGTTCACTGGTTTGGTTGCATAATTACTACCCTATTTTCCATGCTCTTTGATTCCATTACATGCCTTCAAGGTGTTTGACAAAATGTCCAACTATGGAGAATTGATGAATCGATGCTTTAAAGTTTGAGTTATGAGATGTATGGAAATCCAGAGATGTGTTGATGACACTCATGAATGTTGATGATATAATATGAAGGATTCTTCAATATAAAGTATACCTTGAATTGGTAGGGCTTATGCATCATTTTCTTGTATAAATGATTATATTGTTGATTGTTGAATCCTTGGATCGGTAGGCTTATGGCACCCTTCCACACATGCTTATAATGAACCTTGGATCGGTAGGCTAATGGCACCCTTCCATTAATGATAAGTAATGAACCTTGGATTCGGTAGGCCTATGGCACCTTTCCATAAAGGTTAATGATGAGACTTGAATCGGTAGGCCCATGGCACCCTTTCAAGAGGAGTTAATGAGCTTTCCTAAATGTACCTTGAATCGGTAGGCTTATGGCACCCTTTCATGTGTTAAATAATGTACCTTGAATCGGTAGGCTTATGGCACCCTTTCATGTGTTAAATAATGTACCTTGAATCGGTAGGCTTATGGCACCCTTTCATGTGTTAAATAATGTACCTTGAATCGGTAGGCTTATGGCACCCTTTCATGTGTTAAATAATGTACCTTGAATCGGTAGGCTTATGGCACCCTTTCATGTGTTAAATAATGTACCTTGAATCGGTAGGCTTATGGCACCCTTTCATGTGTTAAATAATGTACCTTGAATCGGTAGGCTTATGGCACCCTTTCATGTGTTAAATAATGTACCTTGAATCGGTAGGCTTATGGCACCCTTTCATGTGTTAAATAATGTACCTTGAATCGGTAGGCTTATGGCACCCTTTCATGTGTTAAATAATGTACCTTGAATCGGTAGGCTTATGGCACCCTTTCATGTGTGATGATGTCAAAGTAATGAACTATTCTATGGGAATGTAGGCTAAGCACCGAGCGGATTTGGTTAGATGGAAACTCCCCCGACAGTTAGGCATGAGTTTCAATGATCGTCTACCTTATCCCATAAACTATGTGCCCGCATAGGAAGCTAGTGGATCCATTAAGCTATATATACCGGTCTTCCTTAGGCAAGTAGACCACCTCTTTTCGGTGTGGGGACTCATGACACCGGATTCCATGACAAGCTCTCATGGTCTATGTCGGTTAAATGCTTACTTCCCATCATGTGAGATTTCATTATGGTTTCTTGACAGGTTCTACAAAGTGTAGGTAGTAGTATGGGATGCTACCTATACATTGCACGAGTAGGCTTGGAGAGGGTCATAGTGAGTTTCTCTAAATCCTAATGTATGTGACATAAATGTGCCCTAAATGAGGTTATTAAAGAATGTTGGCTCTTAAATGCTTAATATGTTATGCATGTTATACTTGGGTTATATTGCGAGTTATTTTCCCTTGTCATGTCTTAATTAATGATATACCTCTTATGTATGAATATTGTGCAAAGGTGAAAGAAAGGAATGATAAGTTACTTTAAGTGACCTAAATGTGGTGCCTTAGTATGGATGGTGGTATGGGACGCCATCCATACATTGCACGAGGTATAGCATAAGGGTTTCTTGAGGTAAAGGTTTTCATGTTGATATTGTTTAAAGGTGATATTATGACTTACTTGATGTTATGCTTGTCTTGTATGTCTTTTATGCTATTGTTCATGATATTTCAAAAAGGTGGCATAATGCATGGTTTCTAACTAAAATGTCCCTTTTAAAGCATATTTTTGCATGGTCATCATACTTAGTACATTTTGTGTACTAACCCATATTCTTCATGTTTTTACTACAAGTGTAGGTTCCGGCAAGTGATCCCTCTTAGCTAGTTTGAAGTGTTGGATTGCTTTCCTCCAAGACTTGGTATGTCCTTATGGATTCAAGGACAAAACTTTTAAGTTCTTTTGTTCATGTAATAGACTTCTTTTGATTGTAAAGGGCCGTGTCCCTACTTATGTTTTGCGACTGTGTCTAAGATGGCCATGTGAGACTTAGACTTCCGCTGTGTGTTTTTAAAGTTGTTTTAAGAAGTTTAAATGTGTGGATGTAAATAAGTTTTTTTTATTCCGCACTATTTTCATTATTGAATGCAATGAATGACTATGTGGCTCGTATAAGACCCCTTCAGGGTCGAGTACGCCTTGTTACGACGTGGGGGGTGCTCCCGGGTCGTGACATGTTTCCTCGTCTTAGCTTGTTCGCTGTTTTGTGGTTAATATAAAGGGCTTATTTTAGCTCAAAGTTAACACCACAACTGGATCAGATTCTTATTTTCTTATGGTTTCCAGCTTATTGCTTGTTGATTAAACATAATGATTGGGTATTTTTTTAGTATTTCAGTTAAATTTCTTCCTGATTCTCTTATCTTATATAAATGAGTATGTTTAGTTGTATTCACTGCTTGTCTATTTTGAATCATTCATACTTGTTTGGTTTGAATTCTCATTTTTGTAATCGTAGTTTTCTCCCATCCTGAGTTCCCTTTCTTTTTGTTCAAAAAATGTGAGGTCTTTAAATTATCGATGTTGCTGTTTGGTTTGGGTTCATGAAAGTTTAGGCTTAAATGATAATTGAAGTAAGCTTTGGAAGAATAATGAACATGTACTTTGTTACTTTAGAATCATTTACAGTGCTCAATTTAGTGAGTAATATATTTTTTCTCCTTAAAGGAAGCCTCATTTTTATAGCATTTCAAGCTCCCATTTATATAGTTCTACTACACTCTGATTTCTCGAAGTCATTCAAATTCTTTTTCTTGCGTTGAAGTAATAATTCTCCTTCCCTATTTTTGTTTGATGCATGTGAATTTGCCTCAAGTCCATTGGACTCCTCCTACAATCATGCAAGTAAAATATGGATCCCTTCCATGCCTTATGTATACAAGAAGTCCTCTCTATGCACCCTATAGACAGACCCTACAATGCACAAATTTGTGCAATACTTCGCGATACTGAAATTCTTTTCCTGAATGCACTGGCTTCCCTATAATAGACCATGAAGTTTAAGAATTCTTTTTGTTGTTGTTGTTGTTGTTGTTGATACTTTGATTAAGTTAAGTTAAGTAAGTTTAAGAAATCAGTTCATTGACAAGTCTATATCTGAAAATGTTTAGTTAGTTATGCGTATTGAACGTAAATGATGTCTAATGCCTTGTTTCTCTTTGAACATCTCAAGTGTCCTCCTGATAATTTGCTTATAAATTTTCCTATTTAACCAGCTTGTTGAAAGTGGTGTACTTCCTACAAAATGGTGAAGGTGCAGGGTTAGTGCCATTCAATTGTTGGCTTTCTTTGAGAGGAATCAAAACAATGGCTCTTCGTGTAGAAAAACAAGTTTAATTTTATTTGCTTTTTTCTTGGTGGTGAAATCAGTTTTCCCAGCACTCGTTCTAGAAACATTTATGCCTTCCTGCACCTGCTGCATCTTCATCTCTATATTGTGCAGAGAAGTTAGGGTGGTTTGTAAAATTCTTGCACATCACAGTGTTCTAACTAAATAATTTATGTCATGCGGGAGAATGCACAAAAAAATTCTGAATATTTATCGTCCTATCCACGAGTGAAGAAGGCCAATTATACAGGTCTTACAAACCATCCAGGGAGGTCTTTGCACTTCTCTTAGGTATTCAAGTAATATTATTTTGGAAATTTGAACTAAGGCTCTATAATTGTCAGTATCCTATCACCATAAATCTCCCTTGAAATTTACGGTTTAAATGTTGATCAATTGCAGGCTATGGGTGCAGGATTTTTGTTGCGTTTCCTGATAGGTTCTTGTAACACCCCTCAAAATGAAGTAGGATAAAGTAGAGCCGCACATGGGTTTTATGCATTAATAACTTGTTAAAATAATGAAGAACAACCTTTTTAGTCAGTTTTAAAGAATTTGGAAGTCAAACGTCAAGGGATGACCAAGACGTTCGGAAACTAGTCTTTTACGTGTTGGTGTGTTCTAGTATGTTGTTCATGTTTTTATGTGTTGTTTGGAGTCTAAAATTAGTGGACATGACCCTAGTGTCTTAATAAATGTTTTTAGGGTCAAAATGTTCGGATACAACTCCCCGGGGCCCACCCTAAGGGTCCCCAAGGAGGACCCCAACCTTGGCCAAGCAAGCTGCCAAGGCAGCTTGAAGTTGTGCTTGGAGGGAGAATGTCCGCGTCGCGGACTAGCTCCACCAATGGTCAAATGTTTGGTCCACGTCGCGGGCATGTTGCGGACGGTTCAGTATAATTTTAAGTAAAAAAAAAAAAGAGTTTGTTAATTATATACCATATTTTGATGGTTGAGTGACGAAGGAGAAGAGAGATAGCATCCCGACTCGCTGCGATGAGGGGAAAAGAATCCCAATGTATGGTCCTAATTTAAACACGCCACCTACACTCTACTCTCTCGGATTTTAATTTATGAAACTGGTGGGAACACCTCCACGTCGCGAACCTGTGCCCCGACGAAATCTGCAAAAATAAAACTCAAGTTTGACTTGTTTAAAAAGGTCCAACTAAGTGAGGGGTAGTTTGGGTACCTTTGGTTATTGTTTTAAGTGTTTTTAAGTATATTTAAACATTTAAAGTCATTCTCCTAAATTCAAAACCCTTCCTTTCTCAAAACTCTCTCAAAAACCCCATGGAAGCTCAACTTGAAAGATGGAGCTAGGGTTGATGGTGGCTACTGATTTCTTCTTCAATTTCGTTTGGTTCTTGATGATTAAGGTATGAAGATCCTTTATCCTTGATTATTCTTTCTTTCAAGGAACCCAATCAAAAGGTTTTCAAGGTTTTTCAAATACACAAAACCCTATTTCGAATTCTAAGCATGGGTTCTTACATTAAATAATTTTAAATAATGTTTCATGTTGTTATTAATGATTATTGATGGTTTTAAGAAAGAAATCTTCATGAACCCATGTCTTCTCAAATTCTCTAAAATTGGCCTAAATTGGGTGTATTGATTTTGAGTAACTGATGAATGATTATTGAATGGTTAGATGTGGGCTGTTCTTATATGATCTTAGCTATGTTGAATTGTTGGAAATTGTTATTTAATTGTATAATGTGAAGTAGTGGCCTTGAATGGTTATAAATTTGGATTTAGTTGGTTATTGAACATTGTTTAGCTTAACTTGTATAGTTGAATGTTGTTATTATCATTGTTATTGTATTGTAAGTTGTTGGACTATGAGGATGATGAAGATAGCTATGGAAAGAGGGTAAGTTGATCTAACTTGATGAATATTGTATAAGTTGCATGGAATTGAGTATTGTGGCTTATGGCCTTTGAAAGGTGGTAAGATGGCCTGATATCTTAATAATGCTATAATTGCTTTTTAGGTTGGATCCACCTATGGTGGAAGTGTTGCTTGTTGCTTTTGAATTATGATTGTGGTCATGAAGGGAATTATATGAGTATTGTGTATTGTTGTGTTATTATATATAAGCAAGTCTATATGTAAAGTCCTATATGTAAACCTTTATGTGAAGCTATATGTGAGGATATGATGTGAATGAGTTTATGTGATCTTGTGATGATCCTATGTAAAGTGGATAGCGTTGTGATCTAAAGTATGATTTCTCATGATGTATATATGTGATGATGTTGGATTGTGAAGTGTCCTCAGATGATAATGATGTGACTTGATTAGTAGCCTAAAGTGTCTCTTCTTGTTACTTAAAGTCTTGAACGCATGAATGTGTGAAGTGGGCTAGAACTAAGAAATGGTGCCCTTTCTATAAATGCTAAAAGAGGAATTCTAGGCCAAGACTTGTATCGGAAGAACTAAGAAATGGTGCCCTTTCATCAGTCTAGCTTTCCTAAATAAATGAATAACCTTGAAGGATGGGCCTTAGGGCGATGTTCCCTTCTTGAGTGAAATGATAGACTTAGACATGGATGGAGCTGGAACGGCATGAGAATCCTTATCTAAGAAATTTAAATGAGCTATCCTTATGAACCTTGATTGGCTATGACTAAGAAATGGGGCCTTTCTTGCGAAGAGGTACTATGAGTTGGTTGAATTTGAAAAGGAACCCTCTCTAAGTACACACTTGATTGAATATTGTATGGGAAATAAGGTTAGCACCGAGTGGATGTGGCTAGGAAGGTGGCCTAGTTGAGTATGAGATTAGACACAATGAACTTCCTTGGACATCCCCTAAACCATGTGCCTACATGGGTTGCCTAGTAGGTTCTACAATGTGTAGGTAGTAGTATGAGACGTTATCTAAACATGGCACGAGTAGGCTTTGAAGATACTAAAGTGAGTTCCCTAAGTCTAATGACTATTATGCGAAAGTCCCCTTATGTACTTGAAGGTCTCTTAAATGGTTTCTTAAAGAATGTTGGTCTATTGATGTTATGTTGTAAAGGAAATGTCCTTATCTAAGGTAATCTTGAGGAACGTGCTTGAAGAGGTTGTATGGGCGGTCACTTCTTGTCTCACTCAAGTGTGTCTTAAGGTTATATTAGGTAGAGGTCCTATGGTAATGAAATGACATATGTTCTTTTAAAGTTAAGCATGGGTTGTATATGGAGGATCAAATGGCAGAATAATTCAAAATTTGTATAACTATTTACACTTCTGATGTTTTGTAATTGTATAAATTTGTTATTTCGAGTTTATACAAAAATAACTGAATTATTCGAATGTACTCGCGAATTATACAAACCTTTGAATTATACAAACGAGACTGTTTAAACTGTAACTATAGCCCGTAAATATGCAAACTATAGCTATGAAGCATAATTAAGTTTATTATAGTGGCTATTTACGAAAGTTCCTCTTAAATAAAGGGGAAAGGGTAAAAAATGCCCTTAACCTATTGGAAAAGGTTCAAAAATGCCCTTCATCCAACTATTGGATCAAAAATGTCCTTTCATCCACCTATTTGGATAAAAAAAGTACCTTCAACCTTAAACTTATAAACTTGCCCTTCCTTTTAATAGAATTTGATGTGGCATAAATAATTTTTAAAATTAAATATATATAATATTATTTTATTGATCCACGTGTTATTACATCCAAATTCATTCACAATTATATATATATATATATATAAGAGAACCCTAGACCTACATGGCGCTACCACAAACCAGGATTCCCTTTTAATTTATTTTATTTCCAAAACTAGCCTTTCCCTTTCACGAAAAGTTGCGACTTTTATGATGAGTTGCAACTTTTATGAAGAGTTGTGACTTTTATGAAAAGTTGCAACTTTTTTTAAAAATTGTGACTTTTATGAAAGGTTGTGACCTTTCCGATAAGACACAATAAACATTTGTTCACACTACCTTTTGTTGTTTATAAATAGAAGAATTTCCTCTCATTTTAAAACAACGAAAACTTTGAACTTCTTCTTCTTCTGTACAATTAAATAATTGTGTACTTTGCTCCTGTAATGACTCACTGACACAATTTTTTTGTATCAATACACTGGTGAATAAAATCGTTCTTTCCTTAGAAGATCTATTCTTTTAAATCTCGGGTACTAGGGGGGAATAATTTTCTTAAGGGGACACTGTTCATTCAGTGGGCTCGATTTTTTCCATTTTGTTTCATTCTATTGTTACAAAACCTGATATGTTTTTACAGTCATTAATTTATACTTATATTATTAATTGTTATTTTTTAGTACATGCTTTAAATTTTGTTGATTATGTTTCTGCAATATTATTTTTATAAGTAAATTGTTAGTACATATTAAATAACAAACGTTAATTGAATATTCAAGCAAGTTTTTTCTACTGGAATTGTTGAAGGTACAATAAAAAAAACCCTTACAAACCCCTAATTTGTTCATCAACAACGTCATTTCTTCACATACAATGATGAGATTTTGTGTTCTTTAGAAAATCCTATGAGAGTTAATAACTTTGCATGCCCATATTTTTTTGTTTGTATGTTGTTATCTATTTTTACTAAATTTTATCACTAGATATTATGAGTACTTTAAGGATTGAAAGTTGATTGAAGTGTTGGTCAATTTTCTGAGGTATGTTATTTTAAAACATGTGAACTTTTCTGGTTAGAATGATTTGTTATCATCATTGGCTATCTCATAGTTTACTCCCTTTAATGTATGTTTTTCCTCGCTGTTTTGTTGTCTCCTTAAAATGGTATTGAATATTTTTCGTTTGGTATGTATATGATCTCACTTGGACAAAGCTTTCGTCCTTTTAATGTTTTTTTTCCTTTTCATTCAGCTCTACTAAATCTTTTTGCTGTGAGTTATGATTATTTACAGAAAGCTTAATTTGAAGAATATGAAACAAAACATGCTCTAAATAAAAGTAATATCTTAAGCTACAAAAGATATGTCTATTAACATAGATTAGTTGTCCTTTATGTCCGAAGTCATTGATGAGCATTTGAATTATCTAGGTTAGACTCATTTTTAATTTTTTAATGTTCAAGAATATTTCTTTAACATGAGTCTAGAATCCAACATTTTGATCTACTTGTACTTTCATAATGCAACAACTATACATGCATATTTCTAAAAAAGTCGTAAAGTTGCATTGATGAAGCACGTAAAAGGGCTTTCAGAGCAGCAGTTTAATGAAGAATGAATTTCTAAAAGGATCAACAATATTATTTTGCTATTGTTTCAAATTTATTTTTCTCCTTCTATAAATTTTGTTAGAGTAACAAAAGTAACAATAACGAAAAGTGGTGAACGTTTGACCTGAGACAAGTAGATTGTCTCTAAAAAAAATTATTTATGTTGTTGTGGTGTACATTTTTAATTGTCTAAACTTATTTATAACTAATATTGATTATCATTTTTTTTTTATATTATTTGTTTTTAACAAGGAGTTATTCTAACCACAAAATTATCAGTTGTATATTTTTCATGTACAAAAAAATAGAAAAAAATATGTTTAATCGCTACATAAAAACTTCACTCAGTTTTAACAAGACAATTATATCATCAAACACATATTATGATAAATTATGTAAAAGATAAAAAATATTAGATATCAAGATATTTTTAATCATTCATAATATATTTAAAATTCTTGAGATATGTAATAATGTCAAATCATTTAATTTATGTTGAAATATTCTTAAAACCTACTAAAATTTACTCTTTTTTTTCCGTATAACAATTGATTATTGGATAGGTTGTTCAAAAGCTTAGAAAGATTATATATGTCTGTGTGAAGCGCAGGTAAATTACCTAGTATATATAAAAGAGAACCCTATGCCCGCCTACGTGGCACCATCACAAACCAGAATTCCCTTTGAATTTATTTATTTCCTAAACTAGCATTTCCTTTCATGAACAGTTGTGACTTTTACGGAAAGTTATCTTTTATAAAAATAATTGTGACTTTTATGAAAGGTTGTGACCTTTTCGAAGGGTTGTAACTTTTTCAAAGAATTGTGATCTTTCTGATAAGGCACAATATGCATTTCTTCACACTACCTTTTTTGTATATAAATAGAGGGATTTCCTGCCACTATTATTTGTAGGTTTTTTCCGCTATGTCGAATTCAAATACATGAATTAAGCTTCTTATGAAGTTTGTTTCATTCCTCAAAGTTTTCTTCCTCCTATTTCATGAAGCTTAATCTTTACTATTAGTCATAGTGATTCATGTAACTATGACAATTTCTTTTTGCTATTTTGGTGACTTTTTTTTAACTATGTTAAAATTTTCAGCAAGGATGATTGAAAATTGATCTTCTTTTTCGTTCCTTTCTACATGTTTCTTCATATAAACAAAGAAAAATGATTTTAATTGCAATGCGATATTACTACTCTTGCACCTCTCAGTCCAAACCTCACAATGCTGCTGAATTTGTTGAATTCATTACATTTGGTTCTTTAATAAACAAAACTTTTATTTCTGCCACTATTATTTGTATGTTTTTTTCGCTATTAGGGAGTCGAATTCAAATACATTATTCAAGCTTCTTATGAAGTGCGTTTCATTACTCAAAGATTTATTCCTTCTATTTCATGAAGCTTAATCTTTTACTGTAAGTTATATTGATTCATGTATATTCCAATTTCTTTTTGCTATTTTGGTGACTTTTTTAACTCTGTTAAAAATTCCGGTGAGGATGATTGAAAATTTATCTTTTCTTTTGTCCCTTTCTATAGGTTTCTTCATATACTTTTTGAGAAAATTGCTTGTGGGTTGTGCTATATTTGATAGCACACAACAACAAATATGTGATAACTAATACAGAACCAATGATGAAGTTTGTTAAAAGAACCAAACAGAACGACAATAAATATGCACATTAACGAAGAGTGCTAGAGATTTTACTGATATTAATTAATTTTCATTAGATTCAATGTTGCTATAGACTTTAGGGACATTTATAGAGAGTATCAATTGTCTTTGAAAATTCATATTTATCAATAATTAAGCTCTTAATTGCCATTAAAGATCATTTTTGTTGTAGTGATAACTCTTTCTTTTTATTAAGTTTTCTGGTTTTTTTTTATAATGAAGTAATAACTCTTTCTTTTAGCTTCTTTCAATTTAATTTGTGAACTGTAAACTTAGCGGCGCCACGGTGGGGTAAGTTGCCGCCAGAGTGGGTTGGGCAAGACAGAATGTAAATAACGTGAAATCTTATTTTCTCCTTCTTCCTAAAACACCTAATTTAGACGTAAACCCTAGAAACCCTAAAAAATAACTGTTCTAACCTTGGGAAGGATGGAGAAGGAGATTTCTAGCGTAAGGAGGTCGAGAGATTGCAGATTTCCGGTCAAGATCACTGTCACGAAGTCCGGAAACAAGAATCGAAGTCATAATTCCAAGCAGCTGCTTGGCGCCCAGGTAGGCTAGGTTTATTAGTTGAGTAGTTATAAATCTGTGCTCATTGCGTTGTATAATGTTAATCAATGGTAAGAATTATGCGTAGGCCTTCGTGCACCGAATAAAGGTTGACCTAATTGTAGGAAGGAGCCTTAAACGATGGATGAACTTGGGCTAGGTGATGGTTGTGATTTCATGTTGTGTGATGTATGTTTGTACTTGCTTCATTATAATACATGTAGGTATGCGAATGTCGCATTATTGATTACACTAATCGTAAATGGGGACAGATGGATAATTGATTGCCATGAATCATGACTTGATTGCATGATTATAAGAATGTACTTTGTGATTGTGATTGTGATTGTGGCTTGTTGAATGGATCGGGTGTTGCGTTTCGACACACTAACTGGGATCGGTTTCCACGTACCGGCATAAATATTGGATCGGTTTCCACATATCGGCATAAATATTAGAATGGGTGTCACAATCCGGCACGCTAACTTGGAGCGGGTATCACGTATCGGTACACTAATAATTTGGGTGTGGATTCCATAAGAGGACCATTGACTGAAGTCAGGGTGTGGGACTGAGCCTTCCGAATGAGAAAGAAGAAAAGTGCTTAGTTTCGTTGGAAAAACCAACGCAAATATCATATTGACTTTCTCTCGCCCTACTTCTAAAGATAGATAGAAAGGGTTGGAGATAATTGACATAGCTGTATATCTTGGAATCTTGAAATTGCTCGTTCATAAATGATAATTGATACTGTATTTCTCCGGAATTTTTAAATGAGTATGAAGACTTAAAGATGATTGTTCCACTATGTTGAGTAAATTGTTATGTATCTCGTTATTGAATGAACCGGGAAGGGCAATGTAACGACCCGGAAAACTAGTAGGTGAAACTAGAGTCTAATGAGTTTGTTTTTGAGTTTGTTATGGGGTTTCATGTGGTAAAATGTCTTCCCGAGCTTAGGTTGAGGGGTTAAACGTCAAGGTACTACCCCCCAAGGACCAACCAAGGGTCCTTGAGGGGGACCCTAAAGCCTAACCCCAAGGCTGCCCCTAAAAGCAAAAAGCTGTAAAAAAATGTGGTGACCTACAGATGGCACCTACTGGGTGTAGGTCCATCAGTTATTGTATGAGGTCTACCCAATGCTCATGCCCCACAGGTCAGAAAATGAAAATAAATTGACTGAAGGACTCACATGAGAAAAAACATGTTAACTGATAGGCAATTATGAATAACGTGATAATGACATGTCATTTAATGAGGTGGGTGTCACGACATAAAACGATTCATGAGTGGCACCCACACTTAACCTCCTAGGTGGGCGAACCAACGAAGTCAACCCCAACTTATATTAATTGTTCAACCATGGATAACAAACATAATGCGGAAGCTCAAAACTTATTAAAGTAACCAATAAAATAAACCTCTAAAGTCTAATATATATTATCCCCAAAACCTGAAAGTCATCACATCAAGGACATCTAATCTCCAAATACTAAGTCTAAGAGTACTAAAGACACCAAAATAAATTAATACGATAGGTTGTGTCCGAAAAATAAGGACATCATGCCATGACCGAGAAAATCCAACACGAGCCCGAATGAACATCTCACCCTGGAACCTGATGTGCTGGAGACTGGCTAGAGTTGAGGGCGAGTCGAAGTCATTGGTAGACTCACTGCACTCCACAAAATGAAAACAAATAAAAACACACAGTAGGGCTCAGTACAGGGCAACATGTATTGAGAAGATATCATCGACAAACTCAAAATAGAAATCAATATGCAAAATGTGTCATATAATAGTATAAAATCAACTATAGCACTTAGCAGGAGGCAACAATAAACAACATGAACAAATGACAACATCACTGAAGCAAATACGTAATCAACCCACAATATCAGGAACACACACGAGGACTCACGCCTCCACGCCACACTATTCTGGGAAATTGAGTTCTTTGAGATTGAGTACATTAAGTTAATTCAAAATTATTCCTTTAATATTATCGTGTCAGAACGTGACACCCGATCCAATAATATCGTGTCGGATCATGACACCCGATCTAATAATATCGTATCGGAACGTGACACCCGATCCAATAATATCGTTTCGAAACGTGGCACTCGATCCAATAATACCATTTTGAAATGTGAATACTGTGTTGAAATGTGACACCTGATCCAATAATACTGTGTCGAAACGTGACCCCGATCCAAATATATCATTTATTCATTTGTCATTCTCATTCTTTATCATCTCTTTCTGCTTCCTTAACAATATTTCATTAAACCTTCTTTATTCAAGACATCACTTTAATACAACAAGTTTAAGATAATGGATTTCGCGGCCTTGGGATTACAGACCAATCACAACAACACATATATTATTCAAACCATAACAACCAAGTACATAGAAAACTTCACAATATCACTCAACGAATATCAATATCTATTAAGAGTCTATCTATCACATAGAATAAACCTTAACCTACCTCCACCAAAGAGTCAAAGTCAAACGAGCTAATTCCTCAATGCTTTTCTTTTCTTCAATGTCTTCGAATATTTTCAATCTATCAAGTATATAATATTCGTAAGTTCATGTGTCTATTGACACCCATATTACTATATGCCTAGCCTAAACCGAAAAACTCACCGAAATCTATAGTCAAATTTCTAAACTTTGATACCAACTAATTTATCAAGTCTCATATGTCTCTAATTTCAAACCTAGGATTAAGTCTCAGTTACTACAATACAACTAATATTTAATTACTTATCTCAATATATCAAAACCTAATTTATAATATGATAACCAAATTTATAATATTTAAAATTAAAGCCACTGGTTATGAAACCAGTGGCAACCAATACATGTCCATACACTTACATCCAAAATACCATCCCAACCATACAACTCATGAATTGCACCTTAATTGATCATAATTGTAATTGTTTTCCTACCTCAATTCCTTCCCACATAATTAATTTCGTATAAAGTATACTACTACACTTCATATCATAATTATAACAATATAAAATTTATTAGTGCTAAAGATTTAATATAGTGAATTTTCTAAACAGTGCTATGAAGGAATTGTACAGGAAGTACTAAAGAAACTCATAATTCTTTACTAATAATTACACCATCAAGGGCTAATCGTTGTTCCATAACTATCCACTAATATTTTATCTCCAAAAGACCATTGTTGGCCACCAATTTGCAAACTGAAATTTGCAATTTCATTAAGCTTTTAAATCTGTCGTATGTTACTAATCCAACTTTCACTTCTTCCCCCTTAATTTTTTTATGCAACCCACTATTATAATAATGACATATGACTTTTTTATGCAACCCACTATTATAATAATGACATATGACCCTATTCATAATTACAAATACAAGGATTAGATTGTGATGACAATTACCTGAAGTTTTCACGTTCTTCTCTCGTAGTTATGTGTCCGCCGCTGTGGTTTTTCCCTTTTGTGATAATGACTCACACATAATATCAATTCTCATTTAACTATAATTTTTAATTATCTTTATATATGGGTTAAGAGTGGTATAGGGTATTAAATATCTAAATAGTTCTAACACTCAAAATAATTTAACGGGGCATTACAGTGGGGTAGTATTTGACACACGTGAAAATCAATGTATTGTTTAATAAGGTAGGGTTATATTTTCGTTGAAAACAATATCCACACGAATTTTTTTCGTTAGATAATGTATCACGAATCGTGTGACAATGAATGTGTTGTTTAATGATAATAAGAATATATTTTTCAGGTGAAAAAAAACTCCACACACAAATTTTTTTATCATTAAATAAGTTATTATAAGTCATGCAATAATAAATATGTGTCGTTAATTGAGTGCGGAGTGATATTTGATAAATGGGAGAAAATATTCACTCAAAAAAAAAAAGAAACCTAACAAGTTATCATGAATCAAATATTAATAAATGTATCATATAATGAGGGTAGGGTTGAGTTAATTAGGATATGTGTCATTTAATTAGATTACAATGACTAATTAAAAGCTTAATTATCCTGAAATTTAATTTGTATGTGATATTTTAAAATAAATTTACCATATGAAAAGGCATGTCTTATTTTTAAAGCACAAAGAATCTTTTCATTTACACTATTATAAAATCAATCATATACATAACTATGTTACTTTCTATTATTTTTGTTGTCTTCAGTTCACTGGATAAATACTATTATTAATATTTTTAATGTTTTTAAATCTTATGATGTTAATTTAAATATATTAATGATATAATAAAATGTCTTTTAAATCTAGAAATAAACTCAATTATTAATAGAAGATAAAATTATTTTATTTACATAATTCATGAAAAATTTAAACTTGAAAAATGAAAGTAAAAGAATTGTTTTGCTATATTGATTTTTACTTTTAATTAGAAATTAGATTGAAATTTACTATGCGACATTAAAAAAATTTAACAATATTTTTCTTCTCAAATTTTTTTTGTAAAAAATATAATCAAGATGATAAGTTGTTTGTTATTTGAAAATTTTAAGTTCTTAAATTATTTCAAGTGAAAATAATTTATGTTGATTGTGATTTTACTATATAGTGTATTGTGTAATTATTAGTGATATTTGACAAATGAAAAAATATTCATATAAAAAGACTCATCATTAAATAAACTATTATAAATCATGTTATAATTAATATATTGTTTGATAAAGGTGAATTTTTTAATAAAATAGAGGGGGTGTTTTAATTAGGACATGTACAATTTAGTTAGATTAAAATTTCTATTTAGAATATTACGCATTCCAAAGTCATAACCATTAGTGCTATTTTCTTTGATAATTTTATCATATAAAAAATTATGTCTTTTCAAAAAAATAAAAATGCAAACGAAAAATAAAAAATCAGACATAAAGTGACACATGAACTTGTCCCAAAGTTTCAAAAAGACACTTTAACTTGCGGGCATCCTATTACCCCACTAAACAATCTTGAACTGATATTATTACATCATTGTTTGTCCACCTGACATAGAGTGTGTGCACTCTCTCAAAGAGAGTGAGCAACCTAAAATAACTAATATAATTTTATTTTTACAAGTATTTTATTATAAAATATATTTTCTTATTTTACTTATTATTTTAACTTTTTTTCCTTTTTATTTTCTTTTTATTTCTTCTTCAAATATTCATAGCCATCTCAATTGAAGCTTTTTCACTTTCAATGTCACCATTTTTACCACAACATCACCTTCCTTTTTTACTACAATTAGTTTTACTCTCTTTAATTTTAAAATTTTATCTAAATTATTTTCTTACATTTCGAACAATTTGATAAACCCATTAGATTTTAAGATTATTCGGAAGTATCATATAGTTTTTTTTATTATCTAATTTTAATTAAGTTCTTTCAGTTTTCGGGGAATTCATTGATTCATTTAAAATTATCATTTCTAATTTTGAAGTTATATGAATTTTTTTTTGATGATACCTTCAAAATTTTAAATTTTCTTAGAAAAATAATTAGTTTTGTAATAAGTAATTCAATAAAGTCTAGAAAATAGTATGAATTCTTTTATATAAAAAATCACTGAAATAAAGAATTTGACGAGAGAAAAATGAGAGAAGGGTTCAACTTGATGTGGGGGGTGGGGTGAGGATGGGAGGTGAAGAAAAAGAAAGAAAATTGAGGGATGGATCACTTGAAA
>NW_006239487.1:159398-179771 GCF_000226075.1 Solanum tuberosum
GTGGGGGGGTGGAAGATGAAGTGGAATTTAAGATGAAATCAAAATTAAAATAAGTCAAAAAGTAAGAGAGAGAGAGAGAAGAGAGATAAATAAAGAAAAAACTTAAAATGAAAAAAATACATTTTTAATTAAATTAACACGTGTCATGTAATGATTGGTGTGTGAACACACTTACTTCTTAAAATCTGGGGCTGATCGAAAATTGATATAACAATATCTGTTTAAAATTGTTTAGTAGGGTAATAGGACAATTATAAAGTTAAAGATGTCTTTTTAAAAATCCAGACAAGTTCAGTGGTGATTTTAGATCTTTTCTCTTCATTTTTATTCATACTATTACAAAATTCAACAATAACTTATAGTTCTTTCCTTTCCTTTTAATTGTGTTAATATAACTGTGCACAAAAATAAAAAATAAATTATTAATTAAATCACTAAAACAAAAAATATGCACATAAATGTGCAAAATTTTTGTCAACAAATCCAAAAACACTATATAAACTACGTAGAAAAATGCAAAAATATTTGAAAACAATTCAGAAGTAAGATGATCTTAATAATATTATCCCAACATATATAATTTTGTCTACTGTGATTTTATTATTATAGAAAAGGATCAACGTGACTGTGAATTTGTTGCTTTATTATAGTAGCGATATTTGACAAGTATAAAAAGATATTCTTTGTCAGGTAAGTTGTCACGTGGAAATGAACATATTGATTAATGAAAATGAAAAAAAACTAACAAGGGGATTCACACAAGAAAAAACATTTGACAATTAGGCGATCACAAATAACGTGGTGATGATATGTCGTTTAGTAAGGTGGATAATATTTGACAAGTGAAACGAAAGTATTCACGTGAAAAATAATTAATCACTAGATAATTTATCATAAGTAGTGTAGAAATGAACGTATTGGTCAATGAAAATGAAAAATTGTGATAGGAAAATTCACACAAGAAAAAAACAGGTAAACAACTAGGAAATTACGAATAATGTGATAATGATATGTCGTTTAATGAGGTGGAGTAATACTTGGAAAGTAGAAAAAAAATACTCACATGAAAAAGAACAATCGTTAGATAATCTATCATATGTGTTGTTTAATAGGGTAGGATTATATTTTCGTGTGAGAAAAATATATGCATGATAAAATTTGTCATCGGATACTTTATTATGAATCATGTGACAATAAATGTGTCAATTAATGATATTAGGATGATATTTGTTGGGTGGAAAAAAGTATTCCACACTTCAAACATATATAGTTGATATAAGATTCATGAACTTGATTATAAATTTTGGTGAATTTTGAGTTTAGGACAGACATATAGCATATGGGTGTCTACAAATTTGTTTACTTATGAATATTGCAAAATTGATAGATTGGGAACGTTCTGAAGCTTTACGAAAGGGAAAGGCAAAAATCTTGAGGATTCTTTACACATATCCGGCATTCAAGGTATGTTAAAACTTTCAGACTTCGTTGAAGGACGTTTTTCTAATTAAAGATTAAAATGGAATAAACCATGTGTAAGGGCGAAAGATGGGGGTCTCATACAAATGGTGTGACGGGCATTGGTACGAGTACCAATGTTATAAAGGAAAAGTTTATTACTATAGTAGGCGAATCGTAATCCGAGAATGCCAAAGCATATAGGCATTAACTGATGTATTATTGACTTGAATTCTATTGTGTGACTGTGTTCCTCTATTGAACCCGTATATTTGTGATAGTTGAGGTGGTTATATATTATGTTGATATGTGATTGATTGAGATGCATCATCATCCCCTTTTATTGAAATCATATTGTGCACATGCACTGACATGCGATTGAATATAAGTTGGGCACGTGGAGATCGTCCGTGATGGGGATGGTGAGATGTTAAGATTATAATTTGGGCACGTGGGGATTGTCCGTGCAGAATTTATTTGATTTTATGATAGTGTGTTGAGATCGTCCGCACAGACACGTGGAGATCGTCCGTGTCGGTATATGAACCTCGCGAGACCCCCATGGGCCATGAACTCTCGATGTATTTCCAAGGAGTATCATGTATATAAGGTTGAGAGAGTACTTGACATGTGAGGCATATCATTTCATGGTGTCATATTGCATTGCATCTCATGACATCCTTCATTCTTGATAATTACGTGTTTTATTAGTGGTTGGAAAGTACTTGATATTTGATTACCTCTATTTGATGAAACTTGATTGGTAAGTATAATATAGACTTGTATAAGTAAAGAGCTTATTTTCTTATATGAACTTCCATCACTACTTCTTCGTTGTCGGTCTATGAGATATATTGGGTACACGTGGTTTCATACTCATACTACACTTGTTGCACTCTTTTGTGGTGCAGATTCGATTCCTAGTACGAGCACATCTCGTGGAGCTTTTTGAGTCCAAGCTTGGAGTATCTTGGAGTTGTAGTGAGCTGATTGGCTGTTCCGTGGCCCACACCTCCCTCTAACTTTTATATATTCTGTTGTTTTAGTATTCAGCAGGATACCCCTTATGTTTGGATTTGTCATTTTAGTTTCAAACTTGCACCATATTTAGAAGCTTTTGTACTTATGATACCAAGTCTTGGGGTGGTATTTTAGCTTTCCGCATTTTGTATTTATAAATGACTTAGTGTTGAAGATATTTACTTTTTGTTTACCTTTTTATCTCATTATTTAGTTAAATTGGTAAAATTATTGGGTTGGCTTACCTATCGGTTGGGAACATAGGCGCCATCACGACTTGTAAAATTTGGGTCGTGACAAATTGGTATCAGAGCCCTAGGTTCATCGGTCTAACAAGTACAAGAGCAATGTCTAGTAGAGTCTTGCAGATCGGTATGATGACGTCCATACCTATCTTCAAGAGGCTATAAGACATTTAGAAAACTTCTATCCTTTCATTCCTTATCGTGCGCACTTGACTTGTTTAAATTCTATTCTTGTTGTCTCATTCTCTCACAAATGATGAGGACTCGTGCATTCGTGATCAAAGATCAAGAGCTTGTACCAACCAATCACCCGCACCTACGGCTAGGTTAGTTTTTATGAGGTAGATGTAGGGGTGTGGCCAAGTTAGGAGTTGATAGAGGCCTATCATGACCGTGGGTGAGCAGAAAGTGTTAGAAGGGGTTACAATGATAAATAATCTAACTTATGCTAGTAGCTTCAGTGAGAATGCCTATGAATTTATATCATGTGTTATGAGGGGTTGTACAATCTTATATTAGTGGAGTCCCATGGAGTTAACAATGCCTTATTTTATTATATTGGCCCTAGCAAACAGTGGTGGAGATATTACATTAATAGTAGGTCAAATTGCCTCAGTTTACTGTGGTAGTTTGTTCCCCATAATGAGAGAGAGTGTTAGAGGGCTGGATTTGAGGGTTTGCAATAAGAGGATATGTCAATCACTATGTATGAGGTTAAATTATATGTCTGAGTTAGACACACTTCAATGTAACTTTCTACTGAGGCTAAGAGAGTGTGAATGTTTCTTAAATGGTTGATTATTTCTCTTCACATGAGAGTTTCTCAAGTTGCTTCTTCTAGTGTTCAATTTCAGAAAGTGATATATGTCTGAGTTAGACACACTTCAATGTAACTTTCTACTGAGGCTAAGAGAGTGTGAATGTTTCTTAAATGGTTGATTATTTCTCTTCACATGAGAGTTTCTCAAGTTGCTTCTTCTAGTGTTCAATTTCAGAAAGTGATATATGTCTGAGTTAGACACACTTCAATGTAACTTTCTACTGAGGCTAAGAGAGTGTGAATGTTTCTTAAATGGTTGATTATTTCTCTTCACATGAGAGTTTCTCAAGTTGCTTCTTCTAGTGTTCAATTTCAGAAAGTGATATATGTCTGAGTTAGACACACTTCAATGTAACTTTCTACTGAGGCTAAGAGAGTGTGAATGTTTCTTAAATGGTTGATTATTTCTCTTCACATGAGAGTTTCTCAAGTTGCTTCTTCTAGTGTTCAATTTCAGAAAGTGATATATGTCTGAGTTAGACACACTTCAATGTAACTTTCTACTGAGGCTAAGAGAGTGTGAATGTTTCTTAAATGGTTGATTATTTCTCTTCACATGAGAGTTTCTCAAGTTGCTTCTTCTAGTGTTCAATTTCAGAAAGTGATAGATGTTTCCAAGGACTTAGAGGTGATTCAGGGTGAGGGATTTGAGCAATGTAAGGGCAAGATGGTCCATCATTCAAGTTGGATGTGGTATGTAAGTCACTTTATTTACATATATATGTTTCTATCTCTATTGGATATTTCATAATGGTAGATCGAGTATATGGATTGTATGTAGCTACTTTGATGGAATATGATACTTAAGTGGATTTAAAAGACTTAATGTGATGGATTTTTTATCTTATTCTTAGAATGAATTGGTTTTCTCCTTATCACACGATTTTGAATTGCCATGTTAAGACAATTACATTAGCTATGTCTGATATTGCTAAAGTAAAGTAGAGAGATTTTCTTAGTCATAGTTCAAAAATGGTGATATCATTTATTAAGGCTCGTCGCTTAGTTCAGTGAGGAGGATGTTTGGCTTACTTGGCGCATACTCGAGACACTAGTGTGAAAACTTTTATGCTTGAGTCTATTCTGGTGGCAAGTAAGTTTCTAGAGGTATTTTTGATGAACCTACTAGGTCTTCCACATGATCGTGATATTGATTTTGTATTGACTTAAAACAAGGCAGTTATCCAATTTTTATTCCTCCTTATGGTATGGAACGGTCGAATCGAATGAGTCGTTATAGAATTTGTTGAGAAAGGGTTCATTGGTCGAGCGTATTTTTGTGGAGTGCTCTAGTGTTATTGTGAAGTAGAAGGGCGGATCTATATGTAGGTGTATTGACTATCGACAGTTGAACAAGTTTACCATAAGAAAGAAGTACTTGATACCTCGTGTTGATGATTCGTATGATCAACTTTAGGATGTTTCAAGTTTCTCCAAAATCGACTTGAGATCCAATTATCACCATATGAAGGTTAGGGAGAAGGATAACCCTAAGATAGCTATCCAGACACGTTATGGTCATTTTGAATTTCTAGTAATGTCGTTTAGGCTAACTAATACAACAACAATTTTTTTATGAACTTGATGAATGGGGTGATTAGACCATATTTGGATTCCTTTGTCATTGTATTCATAGATTATATATTGATATGCTCTCATAGTAAGGAAGGGTGAGCATCATTTGAGGATTGTGCTCGGAATTCTGAAGGAAATTAGCTTTATGTGAAGTTGTCAAAGTGTTAATTTTGGCTTAGTTCGCTAGCATTCTTGGGACATGAAGTGTCTACAGAAGATATTATGGTGGATCCTAAAAAGATTAAGGCAGTTCAATATTGGACCAGACCTGATTCAGTTAACTGATATTCGGAGTTTCTTAGGCCTTACAGGTTATTATCTTCGATTTGTAAAGGGTTTCTCATTCATTGCATTTCCATTAACTAGATTGACCCATAAGGAAGTGACTTTCTAGTGGTCAGATGAGTGTGGTGTGAGTTTAAAAAACACTCAAGACGTTATTGATTTATGTTCTGAATTTTGACTATACTTGTGGAGGGAGCGGATTTTATCATATATTGTGATGCTTCTTGGATTGATCTTGATTGTGTGTTTATATAGAAGGGAAAAGTAATAGCTTATGCTTCGAGGCAGCTGAAGCTGATTCACGAGAAGAACTATCTTATCGATGACTTGGAGTTGGCTGTTGTAGTTCACCATAAGGATTTGAGGGTATTACTGTTATGGTGTGTATTACGAGGTGTTCAAGGATCATCATAGTCTCTAATATAATTTGGGGCAGCGAAGATAATTTTGAGTTGCTCAAGAACTATAACATCAATATCTTTTACATCTGAATAAGGCAAATGTGGTAGTGGATTTATTAAGTAGAAAGACAGTGGGTATAGGGAATTTAGCTTTGTTACAGGAGGGTAAGCTTCCTTGGGCTATGGATATCCAGTCCTTAGCCAATAGCTTTGCGAGACTTCATATTTTGAAATGGGGTACAGTTTGATCTTACATGGAAGTGGGGTCGTACTTATCTGATTCAGACTTAATAGTTTGATGATGGATATTTGTGTAATATTCGAGGCAAGGTGTAACACGGAGAAGCCAAGGAGAAAATTCTTGATGGTGAGGAATTTTTAAGGATAAAAGATTGTATTTATGTTCTTCAGATAGGTGAGTTGACTAGAATGAACATAGAGGATGCCCATAGTTTAAGGTATACAATTCATCCGAGGTGTACTAAGATGTATCGTTTATCAGCAAATGATGTATGAACAATAAGTGTTACTTAAAGGACGTCCATACTAGAGTGGAAGTGGGAAATGACTTTTACGGACTTTGTGGTACGGTTGCCACGGACCTTGGGTAAGGGTTGATGTTATTGGGGTCATTATAGATCGTTTGAACAAGTTAACATATTATTTATAATTTAGAGAAGTTAGTCCAGTTTTACGTTTGGGAGATTGTTTGATTACATGGGGTGCTCATATCTACTATTTCATGCGAGATACACAATTTATATATTTTTTTGACGGTCTATGTTAAAGTAGTTGGGACTCGGGTGGATCGTGGTATATCCTTGTACACACACAAATATTTAGTCTGAACGGACTATTGGGGTCCTTGAGAACATGTTGTGGGTGTGTGTGATTACTTTGGTGGTTATTGAGGATAAATTCTTGCATTTAGTGGAGTTGCATACAACAACAGATCTCTAGTTGGTTAGTTCTATGAAATTGAGGTTAGGTTGTGGGGAACATATCTGATTAGGAAGTCCTTGGATAGATTAAGTTGATTGAGGATAGACTTTTCATGGCTCACAGTAGGTAAAATAGTTGTGCAGATCGAAGGATTTGTGATTTAGAGTTAATGATTGAATAATGGGTTCCATTGAAGGTTACACTTATGAAGTGTGTGATGAAATTTGTAAAGAAGAACAAGTCGAGCCTGAGGTATATTGTCCTGTCTAGATTGATCAACGCATTGGTGGGATGGCTACAATTTTGCTTTGCCACTTGATTTGTCGGGTGTTTGCATTGTATTTCATAATTCGATGTTGAAGAAGTTTCATTTAGGATGGTGCTATGTGATTCCGTTGGATTTAGTGTTACTTGGTCAGAATCTTACTTTTGAGGAGCAACTAGTTATTATATTGGTTAGGTAAATTCGAAAGTTGAGGTCGAAATAAATTATTTCAGTAAAGGTTCAATGGAAGCCTCATCCAATTGAGGAGGTACTTCGGAGTACGAATCGGACATGTGGATCAGTTATCCCTATTGTTTTTAAGTGTTCAATTCCCTTTTTTTTTTGCCGTTCGAGGACGAACGTTTGGTTTAGTGGTAGATGATGTAACGACCTGCTAGGTCATTTTGAGTAGTAGAACTTTTTCTTCAATAAGAGATCCTTTCGGTAAATTTTAAATGAGAATTTTGAGCTATTGATTTAACTAAGGCTATTCAATTAGCGGGTAAATTTTAAATGATTAATTTAAGTGATAGTTAATGGGCCAAGTGTATAATTTAGTATATTTCTTTTACCACATAGCCCATATAATTAAATTAAGTTAGTGAGATTTGCCACTTTTAATACCTAATTAGATTAGTAAATAAAAAAAAATAAAGCAACGTTAAAAGCTTCGTGCGGCATCACAACGTAGGTCGACTACACTCAAGGTAAGAAATTTCTATGAGCTTTCAATTCCGTGGGTGCGCATATGATGGCTGCATATATAAGTATTATTATTATTATATATTGAATGTATAGAAATTTTTGTATAGTTTTAACAATTGGGTTTGGGAAAGGAATTGGAAATTTTAAGGTTGCTGTTGCACGTCCTTTGGAGGGGAGACAAAAGAGTTATTTTTGGTTATTAATTAAGGTTTGTAATTTTTTTTTTTGAAGGCAATGATTAGTTGGGAGAACTAAGGGGAGCTTTGACGCTTGGTTCCTGTACGTCACCGCCACTGGTTTTGTAACCAGTGGCTCCCATTCTAATTGATATTAATTATATATTATAAATCTAGTTTTTGATATATTGAGATATGTAATTAATTATTAGATGTATTATATTACATTAACACTATTAGAATTATGTTATTTGGGAAACTGTGACTTAACTTGGACTTAAAATTTAGGAATATGAGACTTTACATATATAGTTGATATAAGATTCATGAACTTGATTATAAATTTTAGTGAATTTTGAGTTTAGGACATACATATAGAATATGGGTGTCTACATATTTGTTTACTTATGAATATTGCAAAATTGGTAGATTGGGAACGTTAGACAAAATTCTTGAGGATTCGTTACACGTAGGCGGGAACAGGGGAAGGGGTCAGATTTATCCCAACGGCAACAAGAGTAACAATACAGTTTATAATGCTACAGCAGCAGGTATAGTAAGCAAAATCATACGAAAAGAAAAAAAGGGGTATGAGATAACCATAACGAATGCGTCAGAGGGACGTCAAGTGGTTGATTTTATCCCTCCCGGACCAGAACTTCTTGTTTCCGAGGGTGAATCTATCAAATTTGATCAACCATTAACGAGTAATCCTAATGTAGGCGGATTTGGTCAGGGAGATGCAGAAATAGTATTTCAAGATCCATTACGTGTCCAAGGACTTTTTGTTCTTCTTGGCATCTGTTATATTGGCACAAATCTTTTTGGTTCTTAAAAAGAAACAGTTCGAGAAGGTTCAATTGGCCGAAATGAATTTCTAGATTCACAGATTTATCAATATCAAATACGTAAAAAGAACCAAATTCTTGTTGGCGATTATTTATGATAAAAAAATGAAATTATGAAAACTCCTTTGTCTTATTTATACTCTTCTTCAAAATATACATTACATACTCTTTTTCTACGAGATGCTGGGAATCCCTTGTACCACATAGTATGTAGATTTTGAAGAAGAGTATTTGGCTTTCATTTATTTTGATTTAGTTTTTTTTAATTGGAGTAGTGTAACGATGTTACTATTGCCAAATTTCACTGCCATAAAACGTATCAATAGTTTTCTATTCTAAATAGAAAGAAAGTCAAATTTGTCGAAATACTAGACATAAGGAAGCGGGGGATAAATGTGGGGAAGAAAAAATTCTAGTAGGGATTATTTGTCTTCCTAGTCTTTGACACAAGAAAGGGGTGTAGAAAATTCCTTTTTTCTTGTGTCGAAAAAAAAGAGTAATGATTCTTGATCCTGTTTGTTAAAAATTCCTAGTCTTGGTTTCAGTTTTTCCAGATGTATCAGAAACCCTACACCTACCCCCTTACATAATATATGAATGTAAGGTATGTTAAGACTTTCAGACTTCGTTGAAGGACGTTTTTCTAATTAAAGATTAAAATGGAATAAACCATGGGTAAGAGCGAAAGATGGGGGTCTCGTACAAATGGTGTGACGGGCATTGGTACGAGTACCAGTGTTATAAAGGGAAAGTTTATTACTATAGTAAGCGGATCGTAATCCTAGAATGCCAAAGCATATGGGCATTAGATGATGTATTATTAACTTGAATTCTATTGTGTGACTGTGTTCCTCTATTGAACCCGTATATTTGTGATAATTGAGGTGGTTATATATTATGTTGATATGTGCTTGATTGAGATGCATCATCATCCCATTTTATTGAAATCATATTGTGCACATGCACTGACATGCGATTGAGTATAAGTTGGGCACGTGGAGATCGTCTGTACTGGGGATGGTGAGATGTTAAGATTATAATTTGGGCACGTGGAGATCGTCCGTGCGGATTTTGTTTGATTTTATGATAGTGTGTTCAGATCTTCCGCACAGACACGTGGAGATCATCCGTGTCGGTATATGAACCTCGCGAGACCCACATGGGCCATGAACTCTCGATGTATTTCCAAGGAGTATTTTTGTTTGATTTTATGATAGTGTGTTCAGATCTTCCGCACAGACACGTGGAGATCATCCGTGTCGGTATATGAACCTCGCGAGACCCACATGGGCCATGAACTCTCGATGTATTTCCAAGGAGTATCATGTATATACGGTTGAGAGAGTACTTGACATGTGAGGCATATCATTTCATGGTGTCATATTGCATTGCATCTCATGACATCCTTCATTCTTGATAATTACGTGTTTTATTAGTGGTTGGAAAGTACTTGATATTTGATTACCTCTATTTGATGAAACTTGACTGGTAAGTATAATATAGACTTGTATAAGTAATGAACTGATTTTCTTATATGAACTCCCGTCACTACTTCTTTGTTGTCGGTCTATGAGATATACTGGGTACACGTGGTTTCGTACTCATACTACACTTGTTGCACTCTTTTGTGGTGCAGATTCGATTCCTAGTACGAGCACATCTCGTGGAGCTTTTTGAGTCCGAGCTTGGAGTATATTGGAGTTGTAGTGAGCTGATTGGCTGTTCCGTGGCCCACACCTCCCTCTATCTTTTATTTATTTTGTTAATTAGTATTCAGACAGGATACCCCTTATGTTTGGATTTGTCATTTTAGTTTCAGACTTGCACCGTATTTAGAAGCTCCTGTACTTATGACACTAAGTCTTGGGGTGGTATTTTAGCTTTCCGCATTTCATATTTATAAAGGACTTAGTGTTGGAGATATTTACTTTTGTTTACCTTTTTACCTCATTATTTAGTTAAATTGGTAAAATTATTGGGTTGGCTTACCTATCAGTTGGGAACATAGGCGCCATCACGACTTGTAAAATTTGGGTCGTGACACTAATATGCATAAAGTAATAGTATAAAATCAACTATAGCCCTTAGCAGGTGATAAACAACAAACAACATGAACAAGTGACAACTGAAGCAAGTACGTAATCAATCACAATATCAAGCAGACACACGAGGACTCATGCCTCCACACCACACTCGTTTAGGAAATGGGTTCTTTGAGATTGAGTACATTCAATTACTTTAATATGTTTTCCTCTTTAATGTTACCATGTCGAAACGTGAGACCCCGATCCAATAATACCGTGTCAGAACGTGGCACTCCGATCCAATAATAACGTGTCGGAACGTGACACCCCGATCCAATAATTCCATATCGAAACATGGCACCCGATCCAATAATATCGTTAATTTATCATTTATTATCACCACTTTTCACTTCATTAACAATAGTTCATCAAGCCTTCTTTATTCAAGGAATCACTTCGATTGAAAGGGTTCAAGATTATAAATTTCACGGTCTCAGGATTTCAAACCAATCACAAACCACACAATCAAGTACGTGGAGAACTTCATAATATCACTCAATGAATATCAATCGCTATTAAGAGTCTATCTATCACATAGAATAAACCATAATCTATCTCCACCGAAGAACCGAAGTCATGAACGCTACTTCTCCAACGCTTTTCCTTTCCTCAATGCCTCTTAACGTTTCCAATCTATCATGTACGCATAATTTGTAAGTTAACGAGTCTATAGACATTCATATTACTCTATGTCTATCCTAGACCCAAAAACTCACCCAATCTATAATCAATTTCCTAAAGTTCAAGCCTAAAGGTAAGTCTTAATTCCTTCAATTAACATGACTTCAATGTTATTCCACTAATACAATACACCTAATATTTAATTACCTATCCCAATATATCAAAACTTAGTCATAATGTGATAACTAATGAAAATAACCTAAGATTGACGTAAATTAATTATTGACCATTAGCGCTAAGTACAAAATTTCGCCTTAAGTTAGTTGGTCATGATTGATCCATGAATTGACACATCAACAAGTGACAGTCACAGTTGTTGCCACATCAATTTGAGAAACAATTCACTTTGATACAACTTACTAGTAATCAAAGTCTATCTATGCAAATTTTTAATTACAATCAATCAATAGCCTTGCTATTTCTTAGTCTCTCTGTTAGTTCCAGTATGTGGACTAATATTCCCCACCTTCACCATAGCTCCAACAAATCACTTCACTGGAGTATATTGCCAACTTCAATCTATTTTCAACTATAGGAGGAATGGATCACGTGTACTAGTTTGCACACTCATATACTTAATTAAACATTTACCACTAATTCATTCAAGGACTTCATTCTTCCTAAACCAACGAATAAAGATAATAATCATAATATGATTCGTAATAATTACACCTCCAACCCGACGCCCCAATCACTGATCATTAATGCTTGGTCTAACTTTTCCAATCAAACTCACGTGGCATTTATCTTATAACTAGTCAAGCTTCCACCCAGTAATCATAAGAATAATCTAATTTGAGTTGAGATTTGAAAATATTATGATAATACATATTTGTATACGCAACAATCTCAATATTGATTTGCTCACCTGAAGCCGCCGTGATTTTCCTTCGTTCAACGCCCCTTTCCATTATTCCCCTTTTCTCCTCTTTTCTTTTCTTCTACTGTTTATTACCCTAATTATATATCTTAAAATTGTAAAAGTAGTAAAAGTGACCCACTATTAATTTTAATGTTATTTGTTTTAATCACCAACCAAATAAATTATTAAAACTAACTATCCCATTAATTCTATAATTGTAGTTACAAATAGTCCAAAATACTCATTTAAAATCTATCGGAAAGTAATTTATGAAATAAAAAGATCTAGTACTCAAAACGACCAAATGGGTCGTTACGTCAAATAAGGATTCACAATAAGATTTCAGAATTAACAACACCCATATCAGTGATTTTGAAAATCGAGCCAAATTGGCCCAAAAACCTATTTTTTGAAAATGAGGGATATTTCTGAAAATTTGTATAAAATCACATTACCCAAAGGTTATGGAACTCCATATTTAAAATCTCATTGAATAAAGAGTTGAAATCATGCTCAAAACTCTAATTTACTTACACATGTTCATGAGAAAAACCCTCAATACTCGAATCTGAAACTCCGACTCCAAGCTATAATGTTTTTGAAAAAAATCTTACACATGCTTAGGAAAGTTCAAATATGAAATTTCATCAAAAATGAAGTTAAAATCGGCCTTAAAATCCTCAATTTATCAAACTTTAACTTTACCAGGGAAAAACTCAAATTCTCAAGCTTTTATGCGGCTAATATGATATAATTATTGATAAATCAACAAGTTTACGCTAAAATCAGTTTACCCATAACAAAAGGATCCTAAATATACATTTTTCATCAAAATCCTAGTTCAAATCGATAAAACCCTAATTTTCCACAAGAATTAGACGGATAAGGAAAGAAATCAGATGAAGAAATCATGAGAAAATACTGAAATGGGGATTGGATGCTAACTCCCATATTAAAACAAGAAGAATGCCTTAAGAATCACTTCATTTTGAGCTCTAGAACTCTCAATGTGCTAAAAAAACCAAATGAACACAGTCTAAAATTTTAAATAGTTGAACAACACCAGTTGCACTAACAAACTAACAACTTTTATTTCACTAAAAAGCCCGTAAATTCTTCATACGATAGCGAAATGATCCGATTCTTTTTCCTAAATTTCTTAAATAATGATACAGACCTGTTCGTCCAATCGAAATTCAATTCCATACTCATTTGCATAGTCAAATATCATTCATGCTCGATAAACAATTATTTCATAAGCGCGATAAAAGTCCAATCTCAGCTTGGTGAAAATGAACCAAACTTTACAGATCATTCCTATAATTTATTCCCAAATTTTCAGAAGTTTTGGAATAATTTTTCGATCGTTAAAATTAACAACGAACCTTTTAGTAAACACAAATTCCTGAAACAACGCCAAAACACCCAAAAAACTTAAAAACTCACTCAAACCTCATTCGGACCTCTCGAACACAAACCAAATATGCTTCTAACTTGGAAATGAATTTCAAAGTCAGTGGAATCATCAAAACACCCAAACAAGGTCACCTTAATCGGATGTTGACCAAAGTCAACTTTAACTTAAAATTCTCCAAATTTCCAAGGAAGGACATGAAATTCATCCAAAAGCTTCGAGAACTGAACCAAACCTTCAACTAGACCAAATATCACTATTTGTACCTAGTGAAATCATCAAAACTAAAAATGACCTTTCTAACCTCAAGTGTTGACTAAAGTCAAACTTTAGCCTTAACTTTGTCAGCATCTCGTCTAATGACTCAAAATCAAATCAAAAGCCTTGGGACCCAAGTCAATTGTCTTACTAATCCAAATGTCATGTTTCGAAGCTGATGAAACTGACAAAATTCCATTTCGAGACTCGTAGCTCCAGTTGTTATCAAAAACCACTTTTAACAACTTTAACTCTACAACACTCTTAAACTTCCAAAAATCAAAACTTTACAATCAATTTTCAAAACCAACTTTATAAATTGATCAAATAAGATTTGGGTGACTATCGGGAGGGGTAAAATAATAATTTTCTAAAAATTTCTAAAAATGACCTTCGGGATCATTACAATAACTTACCGGACAAAGAATCTCTTCCTATATCTTCTAAATATCAGTACTGTGATGAAACGATAAATTCACAGTCACAGAATTCGTAATATCATGTTTGTCAAAATATCATTAATATATATGTTTATGCGCGCTTTACGCGCATAAAAATAATAATATGGCACTTTTCTGTGACAAAAAAATTCTTCTATTTTGGTTTTATTTTTATTTTTTCATTTATGTGTATATATTAAAAAAAACCTCAAAAATTACTTATCTAACTCATTCCTTAACCATGTTAAATGTTTCACATTTTAAAATTAAGGTGTTGATTGTACCTCCATGATAAATAAATAAAAAGAATGAGGAAAAAATAACATTGATACCCCTATGACCTTACGACTTCTCAATTTTTCAATTTTAGAGGTAAGAATTTTATGGTATAAAATTGTAAATTGAAGGTTAGTAAAACTAATTTATCTCTCATAGCCAGGGGAAGACCTACATTGAAGCTTCCGGGGTGAACAAGCACCTATTAATTTCATATCGAATTATATATATTTATATAGAAATTTGAACTAAAGGAATAAAATTAAATGGTGAGCATTCAAGCAACAAGTAGTTGATTGGTGCATTGATTATTTGTAACTGCTCAAAGTTGGATATTGCACCTGTTGTGTCCAGAACACCCAGAACCTTAAAATTTTGAATCTGGCACTGGTCTTAGCCACCGTAAGGATTTTAGAAGTATTGAGAGAAATTTATGCAATTATTTGTACATCATGATCCAAGAATATATATATATATATATATATATATGCTTCAAATCATAATTCATATCAAAGTAATATAAAAGAAACATAATTTTGATTGCTATTTTCATCACCTATAAATTGTTTTACAGCACCAAGATTTCCATGCTCACTGTTTCAGATCCACGAGCCTCAGGATGGCTCGTTATGAAGGCTACATCCCGTCTGGGGCTCCATGGTGTTTCCTTCAGTACATTCCTTTCATGGCTCTTTTCCAACTTTCCCACGCAAGTGTAAACCTGTCCAAATATTCAACAAACACATCAAATATACATGCATACACTTGAGTTCTTTCAATATTCCTTAGTTTTGAGCCTCACATGTGCAAAGATTTCATGGCACATCTAATGCACTTAGTATTCATAACATAAGAAATAGAACAGAAGAGGTAAAGACAAGATTTCAAGTCCAAAAGTTTTATTAAAGTAAAGCAAAAGTCTAAAACACTTGTCTCATTAGCCATCTAGTACAATAGAATGAAATTGAGCCTAACCCATACATCATGTCCAAAATTGAAAATAAGAAAGAAACTAAGAACAATGAATGTTTGTCCTCGAAGCATGAGGACTCACCAAACTCAGAAATCTCCCAATCACCTAGGTTGAATCCTTCTTTTTCAAGCTTTCTAAAGAGAGAAATATTATGGATAGGAGACTTGTTCTTCTTTTTGGTGAATTTGAAGAGAGTGAAGTGAATGAACTAATTTGGGGGTTGAAATAACGTATATAGGTCTATAGATGAAGGGTAAAATGACATATTATTAAGCTAGACTAATTAGTAAATGATCCAATTGCCCTTAAAATAATTGTCGACCCTACAACCCACTAACCCTGACCGATGGACCGTGGTGTGACTGATTGTCCGTCCTGCACAACCGTCGGCCACTTCAGAAACTTTGGATTTTAAGGCCTGATCTACAGATCCTCAACCACGGACCATGGACCCAACTGTGGTCTGTTGGTCCAGGACGTGGTTCCTGACTTCTAATCATTGGTGGCCAATCCACAGACCACACCTACGGTCCGTGGTCCGATCCACAGGTTATGGTTGGCCTTCATCGGATGGCACCTGCAACTTCTGAAAACGGTTACTTTTACCTTTCTTGAATCTGGGGTGTTACAAATAATGAACTGACTTTGTTTTTAAACTACCTCGAGTATAGGGATAGTCGAATGAATCTGAGAAACACACGAGTTTTGAATAAGTTCCTTATGACACAACTCTACTGCACAATTTAGAGTATGAAAGAAGGAAAACTTTTCCTAAATGTCTGTAGTCCCTCATTTATAGAAGTGGGACCCTCACAACCTTAAATAATAGCCTACTTGACACGGCTTCATAGACACCCTAGGATACTTGAACTTTGTGCCCTGATACCAATTTTTTCACAACCCGAGCCAACACCCTAGACGTGGCCGACACTCGATAACCATTCTTGGCCCCAAAGCGAACTCTCATCCTGGCTTGCTATAAGCGGAAGACTAACTCAAGAATACAAAATCATCAAATTGAAAGAAATGTTTAAAAACAGTTTACTGAATCTCAAAACTAAACTAAATATACTAAGTATGATACATAAGTTTTAAATAAAATATCTGAAACTGAAAAACTCTCCAAAACTTTCTATTTGTGAAGCCTCTACTATACAAAGATGAGTGTTGGGACAAGACCCACAACTCCTCAAAAGAACTACTACTAACAACTCATAAAAATAGAGTCCTCCAAAAGCAAGGAGACCACACTCGAAAGCGGACGAGTGGATGAAGTTATCTCAATAGACTTGTTTAGGATCCTAATAACTTGTATTTGTATCATTAAAAGATGTAGGTCGAATGAAATCAGTACATTGAATGTACGAGTTTGTAATATAGCTTAATAACAAATAACTGAAAGAAAGGACTACAATAGATAACAATCTATTCAAGCTAAATGTACAGAAACAAACGAGTTGAATCATGTAAAGCTTACATAATACTTTCTCATCTCTGAACTCAACATAATAAGTTATTTATAAAAATATAATTTAACTCTATTGGGAGATTATCTAATCGACATCCATCACTATGAGCTACGTGATGATACAGCGTCTCGCTCACGCTGCCAGAACTGTCCTATAACTTTTCGGGGTATAGAACACCTCAACTAAGTGGATCCATTAAACTCTGCTCGAAGGCACTTAGAATTCATCTAAAAAGTATGATCATATACCTATGTTGCCATACATGGTTTACGAGGGATGTGAGTTGTATGAACTGATCCCCATATTAGTGCTTAATACTACTCCCAATAATATATTCTCAATGTTTAAACACATACTCTTCCTCTGGTTTGAGATAATTGTTCAAACTATCCTCTTAAAAGAGGTAACTGCTCTTGAAATATCTTTGAACTCATAACTCATTTAGAAATCAAAGTTTCTCTTTTATCAATGTGAAAACTGGTACCTTTGGAAATACTTAGTTCCCTTATACTCTTACTCAATTCATACTTGAAAACTCTTTCTCAAAAATATTTCAAAATCATATTGTGATACGACCATTGATGACTTGGGAAGTCATGCTACATAAACATTCATGGTATATCTAGATACCATACTGCTTAAACATTGATGGCATACTCGACTGTCATACTAATAATGTTTTAAAACTGTTTCTCAAACTCCTCATTATTTTCTATGAAAGCTCAGTTTAAAACTCAAGTATTGGCTTTAAAAGATTCTAAAAATTTATAACTCAAAATAGAGGTCATGTTCAAATATAGACATGAACAACTCAACTCAAGGATCTCAATAACAATATAGGAGACACAAGACTCAGAACTGAAGAACTCAAAACTCAACGATACTACACATCTCAAGAATACTCAATTCATAGGGTTCATGCTGAAATATAGACATGAACTAATCAACTTAAGAATCTTAATGCATAAAATATAAAAATTAAAAAATCAGGAATAGAACTTCAAAAAGAATCAAGAACTCAAGAACTTAGAATCAACTCATCTCAAGAATACTCAAATCTAGGGATAGAACATAGATTACTCATTTACTGATTCAGAAGTAGTTATAGGGCGCGGGGACAAACTAGTCCAACACTATGATCACCTTACACATATGAAAGAACAAGGTTCTTGAAGAATCTTGAAAAAGAACTTGAATAGAAGCCTTGAAACCCTAGCTTGTAGGAGAACAATCAAGAAAACCTTTGTTAAAATTCTTGAATTAGTTTATTGAAAGATATATAGACAAGAATTATGATTTTCATTAGTGATTCACAAGTGTATGGAGGAATTTAAATTGGAATGAATGGAATTTTTGGAGAAAAACTTACTTTGATGAAGAATCTTAAAAAAGATTGAAAGAATTTTGAAAAACTACTTTGATTTTTCCTTAGGGTTTTGAGAGAGAAGATAATGATGAATTAAAAGATGAAAATCTGATTGTTTTGGGTCTTTCATTAGTCAAGAAATTCGTTTAGGGTTTTCTCAGAGGTAAAAAGACAAAAATGACCCTTTTTATTGTTTTCCCGTTGGATAATTCGTCACTACACTATATCAAGTTATTAAAATGGTCATAACCTTTTACTCAAAACATGGATTGTTGCAAAATTGGAGGCGTTGTAAAGAAGATTCAAATACATTTAATTTGATAGGCTATGGGTCACATAACTCTTTATATTCTAAGAGATATGTTCATTTGAAATAGACCCAAAAAGAATCTTACATCAAAACTTAATCGGTAAGAAAACTTTCAACTCTACTTTGTGCTAGGAGTTTCTAGAGGACCTTAATTGATATCCGAAATCATTCTCACGCTAAATAATTTACCTTTACACATATGGGTAATTTAAGAATCACCCGATATGACCCTACAAGTAAAGGAAGAATAGTTCGGGTCTACACTTAATTTTTTTTTGGGGTGTTACAATGTTATATCTTTGAGTTGACTGTATATAATTATGCTATTTGAAGATCATTCAAATATTATTTGATAATTATTTTTATTAAATTTATGAAGTTTTTCATATTGGGTATATTGCATTAGAAAATAAGATGATAGTTTGTATTTACTATATTCTAATTTATGTGATATATTTTAACTAGGCATGAAGTTTAGAAATATGAAAATACTTTGCAAATTTTTAATATACCCAATAAAATAGAATACAAATTTATTTATTATAAACACTTTGAGTAAACCTAATATAGCATTGTATCAATTAAGATTATTTTTACCTTCGAATCATTTTCTATTATAAATAATACAAATTTAAAATAGTAAAGACTCTTTGAATCTTTTTATCATGGATAAAGGATTAGTTAAATTTATCAATATGTCATTTAATACCATGATATTAAACATATCATGTGGAATATTAGAACTAGTAACTTGTTAAACAAAAAATGATTTTTTAAAATTCAAACTTTATAAAATAATAAAGGACGAACATGTAAAAATGTTTAAAGTATTTGATCTTTTATCAAGGTATAATAGTAATAAAATTAATATTATCCTTAGAAAAATTTCAACATAATATATTATAAAAATAAAAGCATACCTGATATAGCTATAAACATATTTTAAAAACATTGTTCCAACAAAACTAATTTGCCTATTTTCTCAGCACGTTGCCTATCGTCCAATTTCTCTCCCATTAATGTAATCTTTACTAATCAATTATTTTATAGATATTTTTAAAAGGGAAAAAGGACAAATATACCCCCGAATTATCATAAATGGTATGTGTATGCCCTTCGTTATATTTTTAGGATGTTAGTGCCCTTACCGTCCAAATTTTGGTGCATATATACCCTTTATACTAACGGTGGTACACGTGTCTCAATCTTAACCGTTGATTCGTTCTTTGTTAAATTTCTATCCAAAATTTGAAAAAACCCACCCGAATTATTAAAAATCCACCCGAATTATTAAAAAAATCCACCCAAATCAATATAACCCAAAACCCCCAATTAATTCACTTAATTTCAAATCAAGAGACTTGTTTAGTAGCATCCTTTCCCCAATCTGCATCCCCAAATCATTCTCATTCTCAAGTGAAATTCCCCTGTAGTCAAAGGCCGATCAAGCATCGTCGCAATCCAAGCGATTCAAGCTCTAAAACGAGCTCAAAGAACTGA
>NW_006239487.1:179960-189119 GCF_000226075.1 Solanum tuberosum
TTGATTTGGGGCTATATGCTGATATGGTCTTAGCTTTGACCCGGAGGGTTTTGCTGAACATATCAATGAATTGACTTGTAATTTGGAGAAAGTGGGGACGATTGAATGTGATGATAAGTCGCTGGTAAGGTTGGTGAGGGTGTTGGTTGAAGGTGAACATGTGGAATCTACTGTTAGGGTTTATGAATTGATGAAAAAGAATGGATGGGGTTCTAGATTTGAGATTGATGAATATGTAACTAAGGTTTTAAGAAGGGGGTTTAAGAGATTTGGGAAAGAAGAAATGGTTGATGGAGTTGATCAATAATTACAGAGATTGTTGAGATTAGTTTAGGGGAAAGTTAAATTTTGAAAACTTCCACTGATTTTGTTTTGTTTGGGTGTGGGTATTTTTTATTTGGGTGGATTTTCAATGAATCGGGTGGATTTTTTTTTGGGTAGAAATTTATGAAATATCGGGTCGGCTGATAGGATTAAGACACGTGTATCACCGTTAGTATGAAGGGTATATATGCACCAAAATTTGGACGGTAAGGGTACTAACAACCTAAAAGTATAACGAATGGTATATACATACCATTTACGATAGTTCGGGAACATATTTGTCCTTTTTCCCTTTTTAAAATTCCAATAATTAAATAATAAATTTTTTTTTTTAATAACATTCTTTTTTAGAGATAAGCTGGTTTGCAACTATCCTTATTAATCTCAACTACATTCTTTTTTAGAGATAAGGTGGTTTGTAACTATCATTATTAACCTCAACATTAAAAGTTTTTTTCTTAAATAAATGTATATAGACAAATAATTTGAAACTAACAAAATATATTGAACAAAAATAACATCGTGGACAAAATTGTAATAATTTAAAATACAATTAATTTTGTGCATCCTTATATAATTTTAAACATATTGTTCCAAAAAATCTCTCTCTCTCTCTATATATATATTATATTTTATTTTATAATTAATAGTTATCCATTACTAATTTGCAGATTTTCACAAAAAATTAAACATTAATTAAAACAATACAAACAAATTACAAAACATCTATACATAACCTACTTTTCCATCTCTGTCTATCTCACTTCATGTAATCTTTACTTATTAATTGATTTATAGATTTTTTAAAATTTTTATATATCAATAAAAACTTAATTTTACATGCATTCGTTTTTAGAGATAAGGCGGTTCGCAATTATCTTTATCAATCTAAAAAAATAAAAAGAATCTATATAGATAAATTTTTTTTGAAATTAGCAAAAATATATTAAACAAAAAATAGCATTTGTGGAAAAAAAAAATCTAATAATTTAGAACAAAAATTGATTCTGTGCATTCTCATTTGATGAATTTATATTTGATTAAATGAAAATTGTTTTATTTTCCAAATTTGAACTAGAGATCAGGAGTGTGCTAAAGAGGTTTCAATATTCTTTGCAAATTATATTTATATTTTTTCTAAAGTTAGAGTCATTATTTTTAATACTAGGTTCAAATTTGATCTATAAATTTTAATTTTAATTAGTTAGCTCAAATATCAATTTAACACACACCACATATGCTATTATTAATTTTCATTATACAATGAGAAGAAGAGGTTGTTAGAAAAATGTTTGGTGTCTTTAAAGAATGTATCCTCACTTCACATAGATTAGGATAAAGTTTTATTAGCATCAACTATTTATATAAAATCAAAACATTATATATGATTGCACCTGAAATTTTAACACTCAATAATAGTTTATATTATTTATTTCTAAATTAAAAAAAATATTCATTTTCAAATATCTGTGGAACCCGCAGGTACGTATACTAGTATGTAATAAAAAAGGTGGCTGAAAATAGCCGTTACATAAAAACAAAATTCAAGGCAAATAAAATTCTCAAGGCTAAATTTACAAGGTACAAGTTATGTCATTTTTCCTCATAATACATAAGTTCAGTTTCAAAATATTATGTCTTCAGAAATTCAAGCCCACAAGTTTTGAATTACATGACTCAGTTTTACCGAACTTATGTTGTTAAGAGAAATTCTAGCTCACTAGCTTTGAATTACAGAACTTAGTTTTACAAAATTTATGTTGATACAATTATAAGTTCAGTTTCAGAAGCCACAAAGTTATACCTTAAGAGACATAACTTATTCATAAAAAAATATTGTAGGACAAGAAAAAAGTTCTCTTGCTGGAAGGCTTGTGCTAGTATTTGTCCTATGATATTGTTTTGATGATGACAAATAATATGTGAGAATGATGCCCGCTCACCATTCTTCCGTAGTATAAATAACATCATAGTTGAACATCGTTTAATTTATTTTATTTTACATTTAAGTCACCTTCCACCTTGTCTTGCTTTTGAATTCAAACAAGTAGTTTTATTGCCTATCACACACAAAAATCTCTCTTAAACCACCTTGTTTATGAGTTCCACACTCCACACCACTTGCCTATCACCATCTCTAACGATGATGTTTGTTTTATGGCGTAATATGTTGATGAATGAGAAAGCTTTAATGAGAACCATGTTCATCCAAAGAATATAGGAACAGGTTCAGGCAAGTAATCTAGTTATGGCTAGTGAATAAGTACAAGATATAGCAAAGGAGAGAATCCCATAAGGGCTCTCCTTTCTGGAAGGACTTCCAGAGGTTGGCGGTAAATTGTGCTCCTCTATCAGAGATAATAGATAATGGGACACCGTGTAGCCTAACAATCTCTCTAATATAGAGCCCTGCATAGTCTTCGGCTGTAAAAGTAACCCTGACTGGTAAAAAATGGGCTGATTTTATTAGTTTATCAACAATCACCCAAATAGAGTCAAACTTGCGACGCAATCGAGGTAACCTTGTAATAAAATCCATATTAATTGCTTCTCACTTCCACAAAGGAATGACTATCTCTTGAACTAGCCCAACATGCTTTTGGTGCTCAACCTTTACCTGTTGGCAATTAGGACACTGTGCCACAAACTCAGCAACGTCCTTCTTCATCACATGCCACCAATAGATCTCCTTAATATCATGGTACATCTTTGTCGAACCAGGGTGAATAGAATAATGAGAATGATGTGCCTCTTCCATAATTCGATGTCGAAGCCTTGTAACATTCAGAACACATAATCGACCGCGATATCTGATGACTCCATCTCTTGCTTTATCAAATGCTAAAGGCTGTTGATCTTGATCCTTGGCTCTGAGCTGCTCTAAGCTAGGTCCTCTTGTTGCCGTGATTTTACTTCTTCAGCTAGATGATACGGCTGTGTCCTGAATTCTGACCCCACTATCGTCTGCCTCTAACAATCTGACTCCCAAGCTAGCTAACTGATTAATCTCTTGCGCTAGCTCACGCTTCTCAACACCTAAATATGATAAACTTCCAATTTATCTATGACTGAGGGCATCAGCTACCACATTTGCCTTCCCTGGATGATATAAAATGTCTACGTCGGAGTCTTTTAGTAACTCAAGAAATCGACGTTATCGAAGATTCAATTCCTTCTATCTAAAGATATACTGAAGGCTCTTATAATCTGTGAAAATTTCCACATGAACACCATATAGATAGTGTCTCCAGATCTTCAGTGCATGCATAACTGCATCCAAGTCTAAGTGGTGAGTTGGGTAGTACTTCTCATGCTTTCTCAACTACCTTGAAGAATATGCAATCACCTTACCGTGTTGCATCTGAACACATCCTAACCCAATACTATAATGTGTTGCAGTACGCTGCCTAGCCCTCTGAACCCTCTGGCAAGGCTAGGACTGGTGCTGATGTCAACCTATCCTCAGCTCCTGGAAACTATGCTCGCAAGCTTTAGTTCACTGAAACTTAACTGCTTTCTGAGTCAGCTTTGTTAGTGGTGCTGAAAGTGAAGAAAACCCCTCTACAAACCTTTTGTAGTACCTAGTTAACCCTAAGAAACTACAAACCTCTATCAGAGTTGTGGGTCTAGGCCAAGTCTTCACAGCCTCGATCTTCTGTGTATCAACCATAATCCCCGCATATGATACAATATGGCCTTGGAAAACCACAAAGATCAACTAGAACTCACACTTAAAGAACTTTGCATAAAGTTCCTGCTCTCGAAGAACTTGAAGGACTGCTCGCAAATGATCTGTATGCTAAGCTTTTGAATGAGAATAGACCAAAATATTATCAATAAATACAATCACAAATGTATCTAGATACAACCTGAATATGCTATTCATCAGGTCGATAAACACTGCCGGGGCATTGGTTAATCCAAAAGAAAATCAAAAACACAAAATGCCCATATCTAGTTCTAAAACCTGTCTTTGGAATATCTTTGTCCCGAACTCGTACCTGATGGTACCCTAATCTCAAATCAATGTTCGAGAAGTACTTAGCACCTTGTAGTTGATCAAACAAGTCATCGATCCTCAGAAAGGGATACCTTTTCTTTATAGTAGCCTTGTTCAATTGTCGATAATCGATACACATCTTCAGCGAGGCATCTTTTTTTCTCACAAATAATACTGGTGCACCCCATGGTGAAGCACTGGGATAAAGACTTTATCAAGCAAATATTTCTGCTGATCCTTCAACTCCTTCAGCTCAACATGAGCCATTCTATAGGGAGGGACAAATATGGGTTGTGTACCTGGTAGCACATCGATAGCAAAATCAATTTATTGTTTTGGAGGGATACGAGGAAGCTTGTCTGGAAATACATCTAGAAACTCATTAACTACCGAAATAGATTGAAGAGTCAATGATTCTGCATCTATATCAGGAACGCGAACAACATGGTAAATACAACCCTTAGTAATCATCCTCATTGACTTAAGATAGGAAATAAACCTACCTTTCGGCATTGCTGCATCACCTTTCCATTCCTGAACAACTTATCCTGGAAAGTGAAATCTAACAATATTTGTTCGGCACTCAACATTAGCATAACAAGACGCTAACCAGTCCATACCCATAATGATGTTGAATGCGACCATCTCTAACTCTACCAAGTCTACAGAGGTCTGATGGTCGATAATTTCTATTGTGCAACCTCGATAGACTCTCCTAACAATAATAGGCTCACCAACTGGTGTAGATACAATAAAGGGTCGATCTAATTACTCGGCTACTGTACATAACTTCCCCGCAATAAATGGAGTAACATAAGATAGAGTAGATCCAGGATCTATTAAAACATAAACACAATAGGAGTAAACAATTAATGCACCTATCATAACATTTGGTGATGACTCTGAGTCATGTCGGCTGACTAGTGAATATGTACAGTTGTGGCCACTACTAGAACTAGATGCTCCCTCTCTGCCTCCACCTCTGTCTCTACCTACTGAAGTTTGGGGTCCACACCCTATAAACTATGCTGATGAGGAGGAACCTACTATTTACCCTGTCGACTGACCTATACCACTCTGACCTATGGTGGGACAGTTCCTCCACCCATGCCCCTCCTGTCCACAAGAATAACAACCTGTGGAACCCTGCCTACACCTCTCGAAATGCCTCCTACTGCAAGTAGCGCAACGCGGCGGTGCTGTCCTAGCCTAGCCTGAATCCCTCTGCTGCTGAGAGCCTGATGTTCGTGAACCCTCACCTGGGCGTGATTGTCCCTGACGATCAAATCTATTACCCTAGAACTGCTGTGGTGGAGATCTAGGTGTCCTACTAGAATATCAAGGTCTAGGACCACTCTGAAAATTTCCTTGTGAAACAGCGGGCCTAGCCCTCTTCTGACTTTCTCTCTCGACCCTCTCACTCATATACTGTAGATGTCGGTTATCCTCTATACCTTGTTCAAAGGCCTGAATTCGCGAGATATCCATATTATCATTTAGTGTAGCGGTAGAACAAACGTCGATATAGTCTTAGTCAATTCCTCTCACAAATCTACGCACCCTGTCATGCATTGTATCAACAAATTTCGGTGCATATCTAGACAATGAATCAAATCTCAGCCCATACTCTCGGACACTCATGCTACCTTGTCGATGGTTCAGAAACTGGTCCACCTAGCCATCCTTAATCTCTTGAGGCAAATAATGATCTATGGAAGCTTCTGTAAAACTATCCCAAGTGGGTAAAGATGCATCTTTTCCTCTAGATCTCTCCCAAATTTCGTACCACAATACTGCAACATCACGCAATCTAAATGTTGCTAACTTAACTGACTTAGTTGCTGAGGCATGCATGACTCTGAATATCCTATGAAGTTGATCAACAAAGTGCTGAGGGTCCTCTCTGTAATCTGTGTCCCTGTAAACTGTGGAGGATTCAAGGCAAGAAATTCATGAACTCTTGAACTTCCTAGGCCTTTAGAAGGTCCGACAACATTTGGCGCAAATGGCTGGCATTTTGTAGCTACTAACTGTGCTAACATACATACTGAGCTCTGGAAATCCTGATCAGATAGAATAGGAAGAACTAGAGCTGGTATTGCTGGTGGACTCGGGGTCCTGTAGCCCTCGAAGGCCCTTGAAGCGATGGAGAAGCTATACAGGGCTTAGAAGATTTCTCCCCCTGGGTCTCACAATGGGCTACCTCCACCTGTGGTACCTTTCCGCTACCCTCACCTACAACTGTTCTAGCCCTTGGATAACTGTGGTCTGTCTGGTGTCAGCCATCTCTATCTGCATACAAATATCAATTATAAGCCAAAAACCTCAACCCTTAAGACACCGCTCTATAGCCCCAGGTGAGCAAAATATAGATAGTCATTCTAACATGCCCGGTAGCTTCTTGCTTATCAACTGTGGTGCACAACACATTTATAAACAAGACTCTACTAGACATGGCTTGCAGACTCCCTAGGATACAATGTTGCTCTGATACGAAGTTTATCACGCCCTAGATTCAAGGGCCACAACTGGCTCCTAATGCCAAAAATCAGGCTCAAGCCGACTCTGCTGAACCATTTTCTACTAGCGCATGGTAGCCACACACAATCAAGAAAATAAACAAGTATATCTCAGCTTAAAATTAACCCCTCGGCCGACAAAACCCTTGTAAACAGATCAATAAAAGAAACAGCTACTCCCAAGAGTTCATATAAAGAAATAGCCAACTAGCACAAAAGTCTTGATTGGGCCATCGATGCCACCATGATCTCTATTCCTGTAACACCCCGGAAACTAGTAGACCAAACCAGGGCCACAAGCTAGGGTTCTAAGATTTGATGTATGGGAAATAGAGTTGTAGATGAGACTTTATGTGTTTAGAATGAGGAATTTAACGTTTGAACATCAAGATATTTATTAGACCTAGTAGCCTATATGACCTTTAAGAGTTTGGTTGTGCATGGGAAGGGCAACTATCAAGGCAAAAAGGGCAAGCCTAAGCCAAAGGGCCAAGGCTGTCCAACCTTGGCAGCTACTGCCCAAGAGTTCACAACTACCTTCACGATCAGTGGTGTGGACCATGGTCCGTGAGGGGGTCCATGGAGATTCCTTAGACACTTGGCCAAGAGGCCAAGACACTGCCCCAAGTTGACGAGGCACTTCACGAGCCGTTGGCTTGACCACGACCCGTCAAAGTGCCCATGAAGGTGCCTTAGTGTTTTAGGGTGATTGAGGGCCTTGGAAAGTTGGGGGAGCTAATGCATATAGGACCACGGGCACCACCACGGGCCGTAGTCCCCTTTCACGGTCTGTACAATTGGGCGTGACAACTGGACGGGGCAGCCAAGTTAAGGGACATTTAGGTAAATTCCTATGCGACTAGGTTTAAGTGGGGATCATTTTGTATGTCTTTTATTCACCTATTTAAACTATTTTAAGTGTTTAGCCCCATGTTTCAAGTCACTTTACATTAGACACAATTCAAAACCCCAAATCACTCCTCTCTCAAATATTTCTCTGTCTAAGAAGAACCTCCATTGAAGAAGAAGCTAGGGTTGAAGCTAAGGTCAAGATCAAAGGCTCCATTGCTTAAGGATTATGCTAGGGCATTGTTTAAGGTATGTTTATATTTTCATCTATGGGTTCTTCCACCCATAGATTCCTCTAGATTTCCCCTAATTTGTGAAGAAGAACCCCAATGAAGGTAGGGTTACTTCCAATATTTGGGTTTTAGGTGTGTATGATTCCAAATGGTTGGATACTACTCATATATGATTAATTTGCTATTGATTCATGTTATTATGAAGAACTTGTGTGAATTCCTTGATTTACCCTAATTTCTAAAGTATGTGGGTTTGTATCTTTTGATGAGGAATTGATGACCCTTGCTAGATTCTCTTGGGTTGTTGATATGTATAGAGTTTATCCAAGGATGTGAATATGAGATCATGAATTGACTAGAATTATGCATGTAACGAACATGAATCGAAATGGTTAAGAATTGGGACTTTTGAGGAACTATGCTTAGAATTGGCTTATGAGTAAGGCTTAGGGCTACTGTGTCTTGTGATCTAGACTAGTGTGATGATTGTGAAGTAAAGCTTGATTGTATGGCTTGAAGTCATAATGTTGATCACTAGGGCTTCAATAGTAAGTCTATTATGAGGAGATGTCTTGCATGTATGTAGAATGTGAAAGGTTAATCACCTAAAATGAATCATGCTTATTAGAATAGAATAGCTTGAGGTTAAGTCTTATGATTCCTTCATGGATAGTTGAATTATGTAGCTTGGGATGGTAGATCTAATGGTAGCTTGGGATTGAGGAAATAAGCTCTCCTAAGGTTAGCTTGAACTTGCATTGGTAGGATGCTTTTCATGGTAGCTTGCATTAGTATAGGCATGGTAGCTTAGGATTGAGGACCTATACTTTCTAATGGGTAGCTTGAAGTAGCATGGTTAGAATGCCTTCATGATAGCTTGACTTGGTTAGGCCAAGACCATTTCATGGTAGCTTAGGATTGAGACTCCCCACTCTCCTAAGGATAGCTTAGGGTTGAGGATTCATACTCCCTTAAGGATAACTTTCATCTTATTGAATGGTTGAATGGTGGCTAGGTTGGTATACTTGTATCCTTCCTTTGATGGCTTGGATTGTATGATAGGATGTTTCCATGATAGTTAGGTCTAGCATGGTAGTATGCTATATTATTTGATAGACTAGAATGAAAGATAGTTAGCATTGAGTAAGTTAGCCTAAAAGAGTACTTAGTGTGAGTGGTAGTATCAGATGCCATTCATACATGGCACAAGTATGACTTGAAGCTACTTATGAAG
>NW_006239487.1:198584-208285 GCF_000226075.1 Solanum tuberosum
TATGCTATATTATTTGATAGACTAGAATGAAAGATAGTTAGCATTGAGTAAGTTAGCCTAAAAGAGTACTTAGTGTGAGTGGTAGTATCAGATGCCATTCATACATGGCACAAGTATGACTTGAAGCTACTTATTAGGTGTCCTCTTATGTGATGTATGCCTAGCTTGGTTTGTTGCTATAGTTGCCTCAACATGATATGATTGACTTAAGTTGATAGTTCCTTGTCAATATGAAGTAGGTCAATAGTGACACCTAGAATTGGTAAATATGAATAGGGTGACTTCAAGTTATGCTTAGTGTGTGTGGTATTATGGGATTCCCCACATGTATTGCACAAGTGTGCCTTGAGGTTACTTAGGGGTATAGTGCTCTTATGACATTGAAACCTAGGTCTTGACTATGAAGGTGGGCTATGACCAAGAATGACCAAAGGGAGGTACTTAGCTTGGATAGTATTATGGGATGCTATCTTGGCCTTGCACAAGTATGCTTGGAGGTAGCTTGTGAAGTAGTTCACTTGAATATGAAAGACTAATGGGTGAAGTATGAACTTATGTATGTCTTATGTTGACTTGTTATGGTATGATACTTATGTTGGAATTTATGTTATAATTATGTATTGTCTCTAATGATTATGTCTTATGTTGACTAACCATTTTGAGATGTCTTATGTTGGTATGTTAGCTTTCATACTTGGTACATTTTGTACTAACGCATATTGCCTACATTCTAATCAAATGTAGGGTGTTGGGAGATTGAGTTGCTTGGAGGCTAGGTTCCTAAGTGCAAGAAGATTGAAGAGTCCTCATAGCTTCGAGGACAAACCCCTTATGTTTCGTTTAGGTCTTTTCTTATGTTTTAGACTTTATGTGGCCTACGTCCCAAGACTTTTATTCATGTATTCATAGATGATTTGAGACAATGATGGTAGAAATACTTCTGTTTTTATGAAATGCTTTCCGAGTTTATGTTTAAAGAAAATTTTAAAATTCCCTACTTTTCTATGATCGTGTGTTATGATGACGCTAAGGGATTGTATTAGACCCATTCGGGGTCGAGTACACCGTGTTACGTCTAGGGGGTACCCCTGGGTCGTGACAATACCAAAACTGAAAGCAGGTTTATATCAAGACAATACATCACACAACTAACAAGTTTCAGCAAACCAACAAATTAGGCCAGCATGGCCATAACGTAGCTATAAACCTCAAACACTACTCTGTAAGCCTCTAAGAGTAGTAAAGATTAGCAGGATAGGTCCCAACCTACCTATAAAAATATATACAACAAAAGCTAACAAACCTTCCAACCTGGTAACTCTGGAGGAAAGGGGCTAGACAACCGGATAGAAGTCAATCTTGCCGCTAAAGAGGTCTACTGGGCCGTCTATCGGGACCGGCGTGCATGAATGCAGTGCCCCCAGGCAATGGGGTGTCAGTACAAAATAATGTACAGAGTATAAAAGGCAATAGACTATGAGTAGGTATCCTAATATATAAGATAAGTGTACTGGACTGCTCCTAAATCTAAACTTATCAAAAATAATAAAACGACAACCTAACAAATCCCCCATAAGCTCGGCATAAACAAACAACACACAAGACCACCTACTAAGGCCCTATAAGCCTAGAAGGTTCCAATCAGTCTATATACCCCTATCGGTAATATCCTAGCCCCATAGGCGACTACATAGCTCTCTTAGGCATTAATATAACCCCATAGGCAGCACATAGCTCTCTTAGGCATCAACATAGCTTATAGACAACTCATAGCCCTCTTAGGCAACAACATGTCCCTGTAGGCAGCACATAGCCTTCTTAGGCGTCAATATAGCCCTGTAGGCAACTCATAGGCCTTTTAGGCATCAATATTGCCCCATAGGCAACTCATAGACCTTCTAGGCATCAATATATCCCCGTAGGTAGAACATAGCCCTTCTAGGCATAGGTCACATTCCTGCAGCTAACCACAATTACCCCAAGGGGAACAATAACAATCCAATAGCTAAAATAGAGCAATTTATTTATAAACAACCTATACAATTGCCTCTAAGTTGTGTAAAGCATATGGACACTACTAACTGAATAAGAATGTCGACAAGGGAGGATTATATCCACTCGAGCAGCCAACAATCAACAATAATGGCTTCAAGTATAACAACAATAACAATCCAATTACATTGCTCTTAAGCTTTAAGGAAACATGTCGTAAGAAGGGAATAGACTTAACATACCTTTTTTGCTGAATTCACGTGACTTAACAACTTTTACTCACAACTTCCCCTCGATACTACAACAAGGCAGGACCATAATCAACACACAAGAATAGAAGATACCACGATAATTCGATAAAAGATATGTATTTCCGTCGCAAATTGCTATTTGCGGTTTATCAAAGCTAGAGTCGATGAAAGAAGGGTCTTACCTTGATCTTAAGTTCGTAATGCAACTCAAAATGTTCAAATCTGTCCAAACTCCTGCTGTCCCAACACTAAAGTATGATATGCTACGAAATCGATAAAACAAATTATACCACGATGACGAGCCCAACGCATAGAACAACTTTCGTCAAGGACTTAAGTTAAGAAAATCTATAATTTGGTTGATCCTAGAAATGGTTTTCTTTAAGTTTTTTGGTTCTTAGCTAAAAAAATGAAGAAAAAGTCGAAGAATAATATATATATATATAAAGTTCCACCGACCCAGGGCACAACCTCACGTGCCTGCTTGCGCAGTCTCACAAAAATGCAAATATCTCTCTATTCTGAAGTCGTATTAACAAACGGTTTAATGTGTTGGAAACTAGACTCTTAGACCTTCGATATGATAGGTTGTGGACCCCATAACTTAATATAGATTGAGAGAAAACTTGCGAGACATTTGACCCAAATTTCATAGAAACCTTTAAAAAGGAACTTACGATAACATTCACAAACTTTTATTTTGCCACTTACCTAACTTAAAAACTTGAGATACAACCTTTGAACACTTAAAATATGACATACCACATCATTCTTAATTTATTACCCACCATCCTTGTCATTCCATGAAGATACGAGTAATTTTAAACGTTTCAAAAAGTCGGGGTGTTACAGTTTTTTGGTTGAAAACTTACTTTTTCATGATCTTCTTGTTTGTAGCTTTCTTAAAATATATTATTATAGAAAATCTTATCTAAAACGAGTGAGCTATGAATTTTTGAAGTTGGGCTGAAAAAAAAAAATATTTTTTTAAAGAATTTTTTGTTGGATGAAACTTGTGTCCTATTTAGGATATTTTTTTGGAAAAAGTATATGTGTCCCTTTTTTGATCTAATTGGTCTTGTTTATTCCTTTAGTCCTTATGTTCCCTAAGTAGCTGCTTGCCTTTTATGAGAAATTTGTGACATATGTTGTTGCATTGAATGGTATTAACCATATTTTCATTTTGTTCCCATTTCAAATATGGCTGAACGGGAACATGCTCAAATTACTCCAAGTGGAAGTTTTTAAAGTCGAGCAAAAGGACGAGGTAAAAAAGCAACCCACCGTAATACATGTTTTCGAGGGCAAGAAAACATACTGATTGAAAGGAGACACAAAATCTCTTAAGAAATGAAAAGGATCATTCGAAGGAAAAGAGAAAAAGATCTAAGAGAGTTTATGTATTTGAAGATGGATCCTCTTGACTCTTTAATAGACTTCCTCAGAACCTTTGCCATAGAATTTGAAAAGCTTTATGAAAGTGACATTCAAGTTACAGAGAGGGAAGGATATGAAGTTTTGTATCATTCCTTGCCGGAATACTTGTAACTACTCGAACCGTCGTTATCAGGAAAATGAGTAAAGTCTAAGAAAACTGGGGCCACTGTCCCGCCATGTTGGGATAGGGGCGGCAGCGGCAAATCGGGGTAAGTAGCCGCCAAAGCGGGATAGGTGAGAAAGAATGTAAAATAACACGAAGTCTTATTTTCTCCTTTTTCAAAAACACCAAAACTAGACGTAAATCATCCCAGAAACCCTCCGAAAGCTGCTCTAGGCTTGGGAAAGAAAAAGAAAAAGATTTCTAGCGTGAAGAGGTCAATAGCTTGCAGAATTCTGGTCAGATCCACCATCCCGTCATCTGGAAACCATAAATTCATCTATTATCCCTCTGTGAATGCTTGGTGCCCAACTACGCTAGGTTTATTAATTGAATAGTTATAAATTTGTACCCACTACATAGTATAACAATAATCAATGGTAGAATTTATGCGTAGGCCTTCGTGCACCGAATAAAAGAAGATTTAATTTTAGAAAGACACCTTAGACGATGAACTAGGGTTAGGTGATGGTTGTGATTTCATGTTGTCTGATACATGTTTGGTCTTGCTTCATTGTGATATATGTATGTATGGGAATATTGCATTATTAATCACACTAATCATAAATGAGGATAGATATATAATTGAATGCCATGAAACATGACTTGATTGTATGATTATGAGAATGTACTTTGTGATTGTGGCTTGTTGAATTGATCGAGTGTTGTGTTCCGACACACTAACTGGGACTAGTTACCACGTACCGGCATAAATATTAGAACGGGTGTCACGTCCTGCACACTAACTTGGATCAGGTACCACATACTGGTACACTAACACTCTGGGTGTGGGTTCCATGAGAGAACCATTGACTTGAAATAACTGTATATCTTGATAATTGTAAAATTGTACGTTGTTCGATAATTGATACTGTAAATTTTCGGAACTATTAAATGATTATGATGACCTATATCTGATTGCTCTACTATGTTGATGTAGACTGTTATGTATCTTGTTTTTGAATGAGCCGGGAAGGGTAAGTCCCAATCGGGATCTGATACGGTATGTGGAAAAGGCCAAGGGTCCAAGAGTTGCTTATGTTTGAGAGAAAGGTTGTCCGGGTGTTGCAAGGGTGAGAAGTGGGGGTAGTGTACGTGATGAAAATACTTAGATGGATCCCACCGTGGAAGAAGGGGATTTATGGTTTGTAGTTGGGAAGCCTTGATAAAAAGTGCCATATGGCAAGGACTGGGTAGGATGAACAGAAGGCAAGGGTATGTGGTGGTGGTAATGGTGGACTCTTCTATGAGTTAGAATGGATAGGTTATGATCAAGAACCTAGTAAGTAGGTTGACTGAGTCGGGAGTTAGTAGTAAGGGTACTAGTGTAATTCTGAGGTATTTGAGAGAGGTAAAAGTGGAGAAGCGAGTGATTTTATTCATGTTTTGCCAGTTGGTTTCTTATATTATGCGGTGGGAGTCGGGTTGACTGATGATGCCTACCAGTACATGTGGTTTGTATTGATACTACTCTTGCTATGCTTTTTTGGCATAGTTTGGATGTAGGATCGGTGAAGTTTCATTAGGTGAAGAAGAAGAAAATCTCCAACAATTTCTAGTTTTCCTTCCGCATGATGGATGTTGTGTCTTTTCATTATTATGTCTTGCTTTGTACTCTTAGAAGCTCTTGTACCTGTTTAGACTAGATCACTGGGGTGTTAATTACTTTATAAGTCTTAACCTTTAGTCGTTTTAAACTCTTGTTTTTATAAAAATATTATATGAATTTCCTTTATTAAATAGTTTCTTAATTTTCCGCATGATTTTAACTATTGGAATATCTAGGGTTCTTCTATCTAGCTAGGATTTAGAGTAGGTTCCCGCACAGCCCGGTGGGTCGGGTCGTGACAAATTAGTATCAGATCTCAGGTTACAGGTTTCCCAGTACAAGGGCAAAATGTGGAATACACTTCTGCGGATTGGTACATTGACGTCCACATCTCATCTACAGGAGGTTAGGAAGTATTCTAGGAAGTTGTTCCACCTTTTCTCTCCTTTCGTACGAGTGTGACTTGTGGTATGGGTTGAGTCCAATTGGTATCTCTCGATTCCAATTAGTATCTCAACAAAGTGAACCGAACGTCGTGGTCACGGCTAAAGGGATGCAAGCAAAGCAAATTGGAACTGAGAAGGTTCCAATTGGTATCTGGCCCTAGGGGAGGTGTAAATGCATGGATGATCAGTAGTGGTTACCTATGGAGCGAAGTAATTAATAACTTGGACTTGTCTGTGAGTTGTAACTTGAAAGTGTGAATGTGTGCTTCTTGTTGTCTGCATTAACTGTGAACGTGAAGGTTGTATTTGCTTGGATGTGATGATATGATTAGGTGCACAGTGAATGCGTATCTGAACTTTGATATGTGCAATATGCTGGCTGAATTGTTGAAATTATGCAAGTGGTAACTACTTGAGTATCGTGGAACTCGTTGAGAGAAGAAAGTCATGACTAAGTTTTGTGCAAGGGTCTAGATAATCTATGAAGTATTTCGTAAATGAAATCTGGACATGCATTACAACAAACTAATGTCCATGTTAAAGTCTGGGTATATCATGGGGACGAGTGTGTTGTAGTGTTGAAGTAATGTGGAGGGATTTTTTGAGCGTGTATCACTGGGTTGACTTGGGGTAGGCGATGATTATCCTAGCTAATGGAATTGTACTAAATTGCCTAGTTATAGTCGGGAATCTAGGGGAAAGTTAGAAAAGAGAAATAAAAGGAAAAAAATCCCCAAATCTTTTTTGGCCTGGGTCCTCTCTCCGTCTGAGCCGCTTAGGCCGGATTATTCCCGCCGAGCGAGACCGCCAAAGTAGGATTTCTTCCGCCAGAGCGGGACAGAGCGAGATAGAATCTCAGCCCTATCTCCCCTATGTTTCCTAGTCACAATTTAAGACCCCGAATTGTATCCGAACTAATCCCGACAATCCAATCAGTATTCAATAATAGAAACAACAAGTTATAAACCTTAGCATTTAATATTAATGGGGAAAAGCAGCTAGAAAACCAACATCCATGTTCTTACAAAAATATTAAAGAAAACGAAAAGATAAAATATGGTATTGTTCAATACATGCCAAAGGGGGAAAAACCAAATCAGTAACCCTGTGAATAAGAAGTGTCGCTGTCGGACCCCATGTTCTCGGAGGCTGTCTCACCGGCCCAAGCATCACTCAACCAGTGGAACTCCCGGAAGTCCTCCAGATTAAGTGTGGGGAGCTCCTACTGGGGGGCAACGCAGGAGAAGATTTCCACTCATAGAAAGCCTGAAGTTCGTCCTCAACTGCTAACAGTTCCAAATGCCCAAACAACCTTAAGATTCTTCCACATTCGACCCATCAGACGATCCCTCTCCATATTCTTCTTCTTTTCACATCGCAGTTGGAGGCGGAGCATCTCCAATTCGAGGGCGGTGGCAGGTGGAATTAAAGTTGAGGTACTAGCCTGGGAACCCCAAAATTTTTCGCCGGACGGCCGCTAGATCCTCTTCCACACGAGGACTAAAAAGCAGGGGCTGGCACTGGGTAGGAAGGGTACCGTCGGCCCCATCATCTTCCCCTTCTTCGAGGTGCGTCTCAGCATCTACCTGACTGTTGTTGGTTCTGTCTGTCCTCATCCTCTTACTCTTGAAGGTAGAACCCTGCCTAATCCAAAGAGGGTAAAAGTGGGTTCATGGGTAGTACCTCGTCGGTGTCTAGGAGTGGCACTCCCGCCCGCTTGCACAACACAGTCACCCGTCCCGATAGGAAAAAGGCCTTCTTGTTGCCCCCGATAGAACATATTCCATTTTGAGATAATCTGTGCCCCCAAATTTAGCTCGATACCCTGTATAGCGCACGCCACCACCAAGGCTCGAGGAAAGGTCACATCACTGCTATTACCCGACATGCGCATCCTCCTAGTAACCAAGTGTAGCCACCTCTTAGCATTCGGTGACCAGTGATGCCCTCTCCAATAGCCCAGTAGACCTGGTCCTGACGCACATGCTCGATTAAGGTGTCCCTCAACCAACCTAGATCCATCTCTCTCAGCTTGGCCTCATACTCTGCATTTGAGACCTCAGGCACCTCTAGTGCCTCATTGATGGGTGTGGCGTTCAGGGGTATGTCAAATCCCAGATGCAGATGACGGGGTGAGGTTCATCCCAGCGAACAGTGGGGAGGATAGCATAGAACTCCCTCACCCAAGTGGAACGTGCTTCAGATGGAGCCTCTGTCAAGGGAGCCCAACCAAACTCCATGAGACGAGAATAGAAGGTAGGATCCTTCTCCTCTAGTTTAAGAAAATAGAAACCCCACTCGCAGCAGAACTTGGTATTCCGGTTGTCGTGATACCTTTCCTAACTCGCAACATTGGGAAACTGGACAAAAGGAGGATTTTCCTCGTTAAGACCCGCCATTTAGATAAGCCTTCAAGTTATGAAATATATAAGTTAGAACACGAAGGGATTAGGAAATTTTGGGCTAAAAAATAAGAGATTTATTTCTGCCCTAAGTGGCAGGGGGACTACAACCCCACAGAGTCCCGCCACAACGGCCTAAATCCTGCCACAACGCGATAAGGGAGGCCGCTACAGCGCGATGAAAGACGCCTGAGCAGCCTTCATCTGGGATGAATTCCAGGCGCGACCATTGTGCCTCTTCGTCCCAAAACCCTTGTTTTCAATAGAATTTCAGTAGATCAGAGTATATAAAGTACCATAGTACTTAAATATGCAATTATTTTCATAAAATAACCCCTAAATAGTGCCTAAATCATAGTTTTACACAAAGAAACCTTTCAACTTCCCCCCACCCATTTTGGTATCGATTCGATAGTATTTTTACGAAATCCTTACGCCCAGGACGTTGTTGAGACGTTGTGGAGACGTTGGGGATGCAAGGAAAGTATTGATATACCGTGAGTTTACAATATTTTTAATACATTTCACTAAAGAGTTGTGTGTGTCTAGGGCCTTTTTGTATTGATTTTTATGTGTTTTTATCATGTTTTGCAGGAAAGATGTTTTGACGCGGAAGTAAAGAGACAGCTAAACTTGATTCTCAAATCAGGCAAATTTGACCGAGTGTTGAACCACGGTGGCCATTGAAGGTCCGTAGATTGATCTACGGACCGTACTGCTGAACCATAGAATGTGACTGCGAGGGTTCCAGTACCTCAATTTTGGAGAATTCTAAGTATGGAGCTACAAAGAGGGATCGTCGGACCGTAGATCGATCTACGATCCATAGTGGTGTTCCGTCGTTTGCTTTAGAGAAGCTAATTTTTGGAAGCTGAAATATTTTCTAAATCCTGGCTGACAGAAGGGACTCACGGATCGTAGATCCATTGACGTTCCGTGAGTTAGTCTCGTGGAATGACGACGCGTGCCTGAACAAACTTTCCTTATTTTGTTTTCCTTTTAATTTAGGACTTATTTTCTATAAATAGGGCATGTAAACCTCATTTTTGGGGGTTAGACTTTATTGCTTTAGTTCTACTTAGTGACTTGGGATTAATTGTTGCAAACCTAACAATTCTTAATATCCTAAGTTGATTTTGAAGGTTTTGGTTTTGAGATTCAAGTTGAAATTCCGGGTTTGTTATTCTCAATTACGTAAGTTCATAATTCTTTCACCTAAAACAATGAATTGTGTTCATATGATTATGGGTAACTAAACTCCACAACTAGGGTTGTGGGAACCATGAGCGATTAACAAAGTCTGAATAGTAAATAAGCAATTCTTGAATAGTGTTTTGCATGCATTGATAATTCTTTCATTTAAAAGTCTTTTTAACGGTGCGCTACGTTAGAACTCGCCTTGTTTCCCGGACCAAGGATTTAGAGATACCTAGCTTATCACTTTGCATGTAATACACTAAGAAA